>NC_141037.1:48587500-48877500 GCF_052040795.2 Danio rerio
GAACACACAAACACATGCATACACATGTCCATCACCCGTACACACACACATTCATGAACCTAAGAATAAGCACACGCACATAAACACACGCGCATACAAATGCACACACATGTACACACAAACATGCACACACAAAAACTCAAATTCACACACCTACACATTCACACACACACACAAACATGTACACACACATAAAATTTGCACACAACACTCACACACGAACTAAAAAAAAAATGCATATACACACGTACATACAAATGCACACACATCAACACACAAACATGCACACACACAAAAAACTTAAATGCACACACCTACACATTCACACACAAACATGTACACACACAAATTTACACACACAACACACACACACATGTCCATCACCTGTACACACACATTCATGAATGCAAAAATAAGCACACACGCATAAATACACACACGCACATACAAACACGCACACATATACACATACACACACTTACACACACAAACTAATATGCACACTCCAACACATTCACACACAAACACATTTGCACACACAAACCAAAAAAAGCACGCAGTTCCACACGCATATACACACACATGCATTTACACAAATACATACACACAAACATGACATGCACAAACATGCACACACACACATTCACACACACACAAATGCACCTAAACACAACAAACTAGACCAAACAGTCCAGCCCTCATCGCCCAGAATAGCCTAAAAAGCACATTATTCTTAGTACGTCTGCACTGAATGCTGTGAGTGGTATCTGTCACCCGTGAGTGTCATCAGAGCGTCACAGGCACTGCGTCTGACTGATGACTGAGCCAGACCAAATTAAAACTCGCTCAACGGCTGCAATGAGCCATCCAGCTCTACTGCAGCATGACAATATGGCTCAATCTGAGGCACCTATGAAGTCACCCAACAGAAAGTCAGTACAAAAACAGCGCTGCTCTCACAGTGAGTCAGATCTCTGAGAAAGCATTAGCGGCTGAGGATAAATAGAGGTAAAGCACCTCTGCTTCTCATATCTGTGTGTCGCGTGAAAGAAGAAAGTCATTCAATTAGAAGCCTTAGACATGGTTTGTATCAAAATATAGATGTGAGATTTGCATGCACAGTAGGATCATTTAAATTGAATAACTGATGATGCATTTTGAGATTTTACCATATTTACAAGCTTGATTCAAACATATTGATGTAAATTTAGACTATTTTAGACATTTAAAATGTTAAACTTAGTATTTTACAAATTTGTGTAGAAGGGCTGTATGGTTAATCGAAGGCAATTTTTCGAGTGCATTTTGTCAATAAAGCCGGTTCTCTTATCTCCAGCATGCAATTTTAGATGGAGTAGCATTTACTACAGAGAGTCGTAGTTCAAATAATCAAAGATAATTGTTGTGTGATAATGACGGCTCCTTGCATCAGTTCTCATTGAACTACCAGCCCAATCTCAAAAGAAAAGGTAACAGTTTTATGTATTGTCTGTAAAAATGGTTAATTTAATTGATGAGGAATTACCAAATTGGATTTGTGCATTTACAAATGTGTTTTGAATTTACAAATGGATTTGTACATTTACGAATCGAGTTTTGAATTTACGAATTGTATTTGTGTATTTACGAATTGTGTTTTGAATTTACAAATTGGATTTTTGTATTTATGAAACGAGTTTTGACTTTCTTTATTGGATTTGTGTATTTATGAATCAGGCTTTGAATTTACAAATTAGATTTGTGCATATATAAATCGTATTTTAAATTTACAAATGGATTTGAGGATTTACGAATCGAGTTTTGAATTTACAAATTAGATTTGTTATTTTTATGAATCGTGTTTTGAATCTAAAAATTGGATTTGTGTATTTACGAATTGAGTTTTAAATTTACCAATTGGATTTGTGTATTTACGAGTTGAGTTTTGAATTTACAAATTGGATTTGTGTATTTACGAATTGAGTTTTAAATTTACAAATTGGATTTGTGTATTTACGAGTTGAGTTTTGAATTTACAAATTGGATTTGTGTGTTTACGAATTGAGTTTTAAATTTACAAATTGGATTTGTTTATTTATGAATCGTATTTTGAATTTACAAATGGATTTAAGCATTTACGAATCGAGTTTTGAATTTTACGAACTGGATTTGTTTATTTATGAATCCTGTTTTTAATTTCTAAAATATATTTGTGCATTTACGAATCATGTTTTAAATTTATAAACAAGATTTGTGTATTTATGAATCTTTTGAATTTACAAATTGTATTTTGGTATTTACAAATTGTGTTTAAATATATGAATTAAATTAGTGCATTTATGAATCAGGTTTTGAATTTATGAAATGCATTTGTGTAATCACGAATTGTGTTTTGAATTTACAAATAGATTTGTGGATTTATGAATTATGTTTTGAATTTACAAATTGGATTTGTGTATTTATGAATCGTATTTTGATTTTACAAATGGATTCATGCGTTTATTAATCACGTTTTGAATTTACGAATTGGATTTGTTTATTTACGAATCGTGTTTTGTATTTACAAATTGGATTTCTGCATTTACGAATTGTGTTTTGAATTTACAAATGTATTTTGTGTAAATCCGAATCGTTTTTTGAATTCAGGAATTGGATTTTTGCATTTACGAATCATGTTTAAATTTACGAAATGAATTAGTGCATTTATAAATCAGGTTTTAAATTTATGAAATGGATTTGTGTCATCAAGAATCGTGTTTTGAATTTCCAAATTGGATTTGTGTATTTACGAATCATGTTTTGAATTTACAAATTAGATTTGTGTATTTAAGAATCACGTTTTGAATTTTCTTATTAGATTTGTGTATTTACAAATCGTTTTTGAATTTATAAATTGGATTTGTGAATTTACAAATTGTGTTTTGAATTGTGAATTAGATTTGCTTATTTATGAATCGTGCTTTGAAATTATGAATTGGATTTGTGTATTTACGAATCAAGTTTTGACTTTACCAATTGTACTTGTGTGTTTATGAATTTTGTTCTGAGTTTATTAATTAGATTTGTGTATTTTTGAATCAAGTTTTAAATTCACAAATTGGATTTGTGCATTGTGGAAATGTTTTGAATTCATGAATTGGATTTGTGTATTCATGAATTGTGTTTTGAACTTGCGAAATTGATTTTGTAAATGTGACTTGTGTTGTGGATGTCTGAACAATATTTTGTAAATGTATTATTTTTGACACTTATCTGGCTCCATGGTAAGTTGCTTTATATGAAAGTTTCTGCCAAACGCGTACATGCTAATGAGAATATCCTGTATTTTGGGGGGCTTAGGTACATTTGAATGTTTGATTTAAATGCACAACAAAGGTTTGATTGAATGTTTGACGTATCCGCAGGAGTGGAATCCCACATAAACTGAGGCACTTGGATTTGTTTACAACAGAGAAAGAGGACACGCTCAAGAATAGCTCGTTGTTATTTTATTATTATGCTATGAGATGCTTGTCCTTCAGTGCATGTGCTCAGAGCTATATGCCCAGACTGTGAATCACAGGTAATAAAATTGTAAATAATGCTCAGAGCAATCATTTCTCTTCATAAGACAGCAGTTCATCATCAGGAGCTGCTGGTAATAATTATGATTTATTTTGAATGTGTTTTTTGAATCTGTGTTTTAACTCAGTGATGGCACACACTGACTGCCATTATACAGATATCAGAAAACAGCAGATCCAGCTAAAAAAAAAATCTTCTTTATTGTTCAACTGAAGAATAAAGGCATCTTCACCTTGGATGTCTTGAGGGTGAGTAAATTAATAGGATTTATTTTTACCTTTAACTGCATTTGAAAGCTTAGTTAATGTGTAAAACATCTACAAATGCATTTGAATTATATTTGAAGAATATACATTCAATCAAATTAATGCTACTCTATCCTCTGGGCACAAAATGGGTAAATTCTGCATTGTATAATAAATAATAGCTGCATGGTGGCTCAGTGGGTAGCACTGTTGGCTCACAGCAAGAAGGTCGCTGGTTCGAGTCCCACCTGGCGTTTCTCTGTGCATAAAAAATAGTTGACGAGAACACCAAGATGTGCATAAATTTGAAAATGCGCATTAAAAACACATGCGCATAACTGAGTACGATAACCTTTTTAGGTTAGATGTGCATGAACTGCAATGGACACACTTTTACAAACAAATTCCAGTATGTACATCAAAAAGCCATGTGATTTTGTTATTAGAGATCATGTGCTGATAAAAATGTGTGTGAATGGAAAAACCAGCAGGCTTAGCAGAAGGTAAAACATCTGAAATGTTGTTTTGTTCAATCTAAAATGCCTTAACCATTTAAGTATTAGTGGTCTTATATTATTAATTAGGCTACTGTACCTCCAGAACTGTCAATAGTGTCTCTGCACCCCGTTTCACCACACGTTCATTGTGTCTTCTGAGGTACAAGTTATTCATTAAATAAGGTAAAGATTCATGCAGCTTCTCCTACCGCAGTAAATTCTGTTTTTACTTTTGATATTTGGCGCCAGTTAAATTGGAAGTGATGATTTTGGTCTCTTTGACTCATTGGATGGAAACGCTGCTTTATTTGCACTTCTTTAATGCAATATTCCAGTTTTGCGCATAAAGTTAATTTGCTTTTGTGGATGGAAACATAGCTACTTACATCAGTATCAAAACAAATACAATGGAAGTTGATGGCTAACAGTTTCAAAAGATCTTTTCTAGATTACTATTAACTGGTGAATTATGCCTTTAAAGTTTCCCAGTACTGGGTTGTGGCTGGAAGGGTATCCACTGCGTAAAACAAAGGTAACAATTTATTTTAATGGTCCATTTGAGTATTAGTAGGCTGTCTGCTTAATATCTGTTGATATGCTCCTTTAACACACATTTAACTGACTAAAAGAAACTTTGCAAGAACAGTTGATACCAGAAGTTTACATACAATATAAAAAGGCCATTTTAAATAAAGTCAGATGTTAATGTGACTGAACTTTTTCTCTTTTAGGTAAATTAGGATTATCAAATTTGTTTCTGTTATTTTTTACACAAACTTTCTGTTTTGAGCAATTGTTATAACTTTTCTTGAAAGTCAAGTTTACATACAATAAGATTATTATGCCTCTGAAAAAGCTCAGATGATGGTGTAAAGGTTTTGGAAGTTTCTGATTGGCTAATTGACAACATTTGAGTTAATTGGAGGCACAACTGTAGAATACTATTTATGGAAAACCTCAAACACACTGCTTCCTTTTGTGACAACATGGGAAAATCAACGAGCCAGAATCAACCAAAAAAAAAAAAAAAAGCCAGGTCATGGACCTAAAATAGTAAACGTTTTGTATAATTTACTATCACACTTTTTTTTTTATGGTTACGTTCCCTTTTTTAGAGTGTATGCAAACTTCTGGTTTCAACTGCATATGTCAACTTGCACTAACCCTAACCCTAACCCCAACCCCAACCTAACAGTCTATTTATAATCTTATGAGAATTAGCTGGCATGTAGATGCAATGTAACTTAATTCAATAAACGGAACATCACAATAAAGTGTGACCAAATTAATGAATGAACTATTCATTTAGCGTCTAGTTCAGTTTGCTAACAGTGTGCTATTGATCTTTCCAGCTTCTTTTTAACGCCTAAACCAAGGAAAAAAACTTCACCGTTTACTAGTTTCTGAAGCAGTCATATTGAGCTACTCTAGTGCTTCTGAATGAATGATTATGTAGAGGCATATGAGACTCACGCACTTCACCTTCACCTAGTTCACGCTAGAATAGCAAACTTCACATGTTATTAACCATACAGATGTGCCACCGTGTGTGTGTTTGTGTGTGTGCTCATCAGACAGACGATTTTTCTCAGGCTTTACAGCAGAGATGCTCAAATTAGAGTCCTCGATCCAATGTTGGCCCATAGTAACCTTTGATTGGTCCACTCTCGCATTTGAAAAGAAAGGGAGAATGATGAGGAGGTGGTTGGATGCCTTTGAAATAGATCTTTATTTTAATTTTAACGTAAACCCTTGTTTATTTGTTTAATTGCTGAGCAACAAAAAAAAAAACACAACTGAAATGAAATGTTTCAATGTTGTAAATGAATGATTTTTAAAATGTAAATACTGTCACTTCACCAAAAGCAATGCACAAGACATCGTGGCAAGCAAGGCAAAGGCAGGAGCAGGTCGACTAGTGTTTTCAGAATTGAACTCCATTGGGTTAAATTATACTGCACTTGTCAATATCATTTAAACCAACATTTTCTAGTTATTTTTAAGTATTCGGAATAAATTAGGAAATTACCTGTGGCAAATTTAAAGGGCTATGAAACCCCCTGACTCAGCATGGTGTTTAACAACTAGTTTGAAAAAAGTCAGGAAAGTGGGTGAGTCCAGCTTTGTTTAGGGGGAAATGTTGCGTGGCGAAAGAGGGAAGGGTTTGTATGAAATGAGGAGTTTCATTAACTGCACTACAGCTGATTTTTACACAACATAGATGAAGGGGAGAAAGACAGAGACTACCTTTACATGGACACCAATAATCAAATTATTTGCCTCATTGTGAATAAGACATTAATATAATTAAGATGTTTACATGATTTGCTTTTTAAATGTTCCTTTCATGATCCTGTTGTACATGTTATAGCACATAGATTCATTAATGTCACCATGATATTCACATTTCCTCCAGAGTTTTATGTAATTTTAGGTGTTTCATTCTTAATTTGTCGACTTTAACAGAAGTTTTGCAAATTCACTTTCATTCAGGAGCATTTCCCTCCCCCTGTGACAAACAGATATTGGATGCGAGTAACTGCTGGAGTAGTGTAGTTTTAATGCTATATGAGAGAGAAAAAACCCTTAGTATTTATCAGTAGGTGCAGAGAATACTGTCCAACAGCCGTGTGTGTATTATATTGCAATCCATTATATTGCAGTGATATTACTGTAAACTTAGTAACTAAATCATTTTGACAAAGGTATGTCTTTAAAAACTGAAAGAGTACTGCTGACGATACTAACTAACTTTGCCATCTAAATAAACATAAACAACAAACATTGATCGCTCATTTGCCCTATCTGTAGAGAAAGGACAATCAACACCAACTGGAACCATGTCTTTTTTTTTTAAGAAAACAAGTGACAAGTCCAGATTTCACAATTTCTTGATGCGTAAACCTTTCATGTAGAAAATGTTCCTTACAAACGTATTTTTGTCGCGTGTTAGCAGACCACTGTAATCCACACAAGTGGGTCCACCCACGAGCTGTGCTTTCATCTCCGTGAAATGGAAACAAAACCTTCATTGTGGCAAAACACTGATGACCCATGTCTCCAAACAATTATTTTTCTTCTACTTTTTTGAAATATGGTTTTCTGAACACTGTAACAGGTAAAAACAGTCTTCAAAGCTATATTGTGCATATTAATGAAGTTGCATCTCGTTCACAATTAAGCACGCTTATTAGTTCCAATTTTTAATTTGTAAGTTCGAACCAAATCTTTATGATGAATTACTGCTGAAAACTCAATGATGTCACTTTGTACTGGCCAGTACAGACATCCAATCTCCACGCTAGATTTTACACCATGATCTCATCACCATGATAACGAAAAAACAACCAATTTTCACTTGTTAGCTAAATATATGTGTCCTAATAGTGTTTTTAGCAACGCGGACATATATAGGGTTTCTGTAGATATCATAATGTCAAATTTAGGAATTTTATATCACAATATCATAAACACGCAAACACATAGAGAAGAGGAAACAATCACAAAAATAAGTGGAAAAAAAAGTATTTAAATTGAACAGTACTGAAGACAGCTTATCATTGAAATACAGAAAAAAACATCTTAAGGCTGATTTATACTTTCGCTTGTCATCGCATCATGCACCTTCGGTGACTGCACGCGCACCTCAAAGGGACAAGGCTCTTTAAAACAACAGGGGCGGTCAAAAAAAAGCCACTGTACAGTCAGACTAGAGACAGAGAAGTAGGAACTTTCCAAAACTATGCTATTTTATTAATATCATGCAAGATTTAAACTAATTATTTTTTATATTTTATTATAATGATTATAAAGATTTTTTATAACCATTCAAAAAAAAATTTAATCAAACTTTAATGCATCACCTGCTTTTGTTCATATCTTGGACAGTTCTGACTATTAAAGTTAAATATTAATGACTACAGAACATGGCTTCTCTACAATTATATTTTTATTAAAAGCAGAAAAAGTACACTTATCAAAAAATACAGATGTTTTTTTAGAGTTAGCCCAAACAACAATTCACACATAACTGGCTGGTTAGTTTCTGTCCTCTACTTATAAGCTAAAAAGGCAATAATGGTCCAACATTCCTGACCATTATCACCAATAAAGCCTAGAAAACAGGGCATCAGTATATTGTAAACAGATAGGTTCAAATATTCTTTTCCAGTTATCAACTTTTTTCATGTCCTCTTTTGGCTTTAACAAACATATCTGTTTTCCAAACTTTTTAACAAAAACTTTCCTCCTTTCCCACTGCTGTTGCAATTTCTAGCTAAGAATTATTGTTCATCTTGTTATCCCTATGATCACGCATGGACGGATAATAAAGATGTCTGTACAGTCGTACTTGTTTCAGACAAAATCTCTTCAAAGTGTTCCATATTCAACTCAAATCAAACATGGTGCTGCGTGAACTGTTCACCTGAGTCTTAAAAAAAATTGTGAACTCTGCCAGCCGAAATCATGTCGCACGCACCCACAAACTCACCACATTCACCCACGCACTGAGTTCAATAACAGAAAGCTGATTGGCTATTGCATGTTGGTCTCATTTGTAGTTGTAATAGAGCAAATTACATTTGGACTAATGAAATAAAGAACACCACCAAAACCAAGCAAAAACAACAAAGAAGAATTTAAATGAGCATTAGATGTAACATTACATGGACATTGGAAAAATAAGACCAGTGCAAAAATATTTAAGACCTAGAACAACAAATGTAAGAATTTTTAAGGCCGAAAATTTTACATTTTAAATTTTAGACTTTTTAAGACCCTGCGGAAACCCTAATATATATGACTGTTAACATCTCAAAAAAAAATGTGTTTTGGTGTTTCATGACCCTTTAATGTAATATGGTGTGTTATATTTGTTAGGTACATAATTGGCCCATATCCCTTAATCAAGTTTGGTTTTTAGCCCATTATAAGAAGGTTTGGGCAATCCTTCTCTATAGGATACATGAGAAGCCCTAAAATATAGTGCATTAGAGGGACACATGCTGTCATTGGTCAAGATGTGAGCGTGAGAGAATGCAGAGAGAACAGAGAGGATAGAGAAAACACCGTTTTGGAGTTGCTATGTTACCAACATCTCTGTCTCCGTCTCTCTCTCGGATTATCCATCTACCTTTCTCTCAGTCTCTCCATCTCCCTCAACTCCTCCTTTTCTCCCTGCTGTCTTTCATCCTCACCTTTCTCCTTCATCTTCTCACTGTCTCATACACAAAACACACACACACACACACACAAACTCTCTCTCTCTCTCTCTCTCTCTCTCTCTGGGTAAGGATGCGTGTCGGACACCAAGGTGATTTACGTGCACTCCTGCCATTATCCCCCAGAAGTGTGTGTGTGTGTGTGTGTGTGTGTGTGTGTGTGTGCGCGCCAGGCCAAGTGTGTGTGAGAAGCTGCAGCGTGAAAGGAAAACAGCAATTATTCATTTAGAGGAGATAATTAGTCATAGGAACCAGTCCTACTGCCTTCTGAACCGCACACACACACACACATTTGCAGTAAGCTTCATCTGTCCTGTGAATGTGAAGTGAGGCTACCATCATGCTAGGTTGTCATTTTTCACAGCAGCAGTTTTTTTTTTTCTGCGGCGTGTGTAATTACGATGATGTATGTGTGGCGTCTTTGAGTGTGTGTGTGTGTGTGTGTGTGCATCTAATATGGTATTTACAAGTGTGAGTGAGCTAACAAGAGGCTTTTCCTGCTATTCTCTCTATCACACATACACACACACACATAAATATTTGAATGCGAGTGTGTGTGTGTGTGTGTGTGTGTGTGTGTGTGTGTGTGTGTGTGTGTGTGTGTGTGTGTGTGTGTGTGTGTGTGTTCGGCCATGACGCGTTGACATGCTGTAGCAGGTCAAAAAAGCTTTTCACACATACACTCACACTGCCACACATACACGCACACACACACACACACACACACACACACACACACACACACGCACCTGCAAATCAACTCAAGCATTGTATACTCACACTTCTGCAGTATCTCTTATTGACAGACTGCAGGAGAGAAGCATTTACTCACACACACACACATACAAACACCACACACACACTCTCTCTCTCTCTCTCTCTCTCTCTCTCTCTCTCTCAGTAAACACTTCTCTGAGGCTTGTGGGAGGGAAACATTCACCGGCATCAGATTTCAGCCTGGACCACAGCCAGCACTCTGGCAGAAATGTGCTTATAGCATCAGCATTTACACACACACACACACACACACACACACACAAACCTGACACTGCCTTCCTGTCTGACAAACCACACACACTTTTTTTTTCACATGGAGATGTGTGTGTAAATATATTCAGTAAATTACAATAAACTGTTCCAATAATTTCTGCAACACAAGCGTTTAGCGAATTAGACAGGTCTGGTGATGTTCCTGATGAAAACAAAACTGTGTGTGTGTGTATGTGAGTGTGTGTGTGTGTGTGTGTGTGTGTGTGTGTGTGTGTGTGTGTGTGTGTGTGTGTGTGTGTGTGTGTGTGTGACAGAGAAAGAGAGTCTGGGGAATAAAAGCATGCTGCCAACATAGTAGCATGAGACTATCATGTGACTTTGTGCGAGCGTGTCTGTGTCTGTTGTACATTCTGTCTTTAGCGCTGAGTGCAAACACACACACTCACACACACATTCACAAGCTCTGTGATCCACGGAGGCGCCTCGCTGATCAATAATTTACTGAGCGGAGAGGGAGGGAGGAAAGGTGGGCGGGTGAGAGAGAGAGAGAGAAACAGACAGAGCACTTGTGGAAAAAATACTGATGAAGACGAGTGAAAATGTGAGTGTGCATGTTTAGAAAGTCAACACACATCTAAGCTATATCAAAATGTGATGTGTGTCAGACATGTGTAAGGTTCTTACTGCATTATTCTCCTTGTGTCATTAAAATCAGCTTCATTCAGGATTTATTTAAAGGTTTAAAGATGTGTCAAATACATACTAACTGCATTCAGCTCATTAGAAATAGTAATATTGTGAAATTCACTCCTACTTTCAGTAACTGTTTTCAGTTCTGATTGTAAAATGTGTTTTCGGCATCAACATTAGTCTTCAGAATCACATGATTAATCAGAAATCACTCTAATGTGATAATTTGATATGTTAAATACAGTCATGCTGGTAGGGCTATCACAATAATCAATATATCGACTTATGGCACAACACATCGATAAGACCTCAATCATTTTTGGCCAATTTATTAGGTACACTTAACTAGTACCGGGTTGGACCCCTTTTTGCCTTCAGAACTGCCTTTAATTATTTGTGGCATAGATTTAACAAGGTACTGGAAATATTCCTCAGAGACTTTGCTCCATATTGACATGATGGCATCACACAGTTGCTGCAGATTTGTCGGCTGCACATCCATGATGCTCAATTAGTAATAATGGGCCTAAAGTGTGCCATAAAAATGGCCCCACACCATTATTCCACCACCACCAGCCTGAACTGTTGATACAAGGCAGGATGTATCCAGGCTTTCATATTGTTGATGCCAAATTCTGACCCTACTATCTGAATGTCGCAGCAGAAATTGAGACTTATCAGACCAGGCAACATTTTTCCAATCTTCTATTGTCCAATTTTGGTGAGCCTATGTAAATTGTAGCCTCAGTTTCCTGTTGTTAGCTGACAGGAGTGGCACCAGGTGTGGTCTTCTGCTGCTGTAATCCATCTGCCTCAAGGTTGGACGTGTTGTGTGTTAAGAGATTCTCTTCTGCATACTTTGGTTGTAACGAGTGGTTATATGAATTACTGTTGCCTTTCTGTCAGCTGAAACCAGTCTGGCCATTCTTCTTTGACCTATGGCATCAACAAGACATTTGCACCCACAGAACTGTCACTCTCTATATATTTTCTCTTTTTCCAACCATTCTTTGTGACCCGCCAACCATTATGGCATATGTTTTGTGCAGCGAATGCCTTTCCAGCCGCAGTTCAGTACTGGGAAGCACCCATACACTCTCACATACACACTCATAAACTGCGGCCAAATTAGTTTATCCAATTCACCTCATCTCTTTGGACTGCGGGAAACGGGAGCACACAGAGGAAACCCATGCCAACAAAGGGAGAATATGCAAACTCCACACAGACATGCCAACTGGTCCAGCTGGGACTCGAACCAGTGACCTCCTATCTGTGAGGCAACGGTGCTAACCACTAAGGCACCGCTCAACCCTCACTATGCAATACATGATATAACATTTCCTTATAAAATGCTATTATTATTAGTTATGTTTTTTAAATAATCGATTTAATGATATTAAAATAAGTAAAACATATTCTTTAGACTTAATTAATTTTAATTCAGACTAAAAAACAAAGATGCAAAAGGTGCAAAGTTGCAAAAGGTGCAAAGATGCAAAAAGGTGCAAAGATGTAGTCTTTAAAACACTATGAATGAATGAATAAACGAATGAATGAATGAATGAATGAATGAATGAATGAATGAATGAATGAATGAAAACCAGTTATTCAGACTCTGATTGGCTGATCTGATGCATGCTACGCTATCCCATGATGCCCCACAAGAGAAATTATGAAAGGGAGTGAAGTGACACAACTGGTGCAAGTAGGTCACGTGATCAAGATAAAATGGCAGATGTAGTACATTCGAGTTACATTAATATTGCTCACATTCATACTGTAAAGAGGAATTACCAACCTATGTCACACATGACGTCACATAGGTTCCCAGTTGCAAAAAGAGACCAATAGCAAACATGTAGTATTGTGCAGTAAGATGCCAAATATGAAAGTCCAAAAATAGAAAACATAACTTTTACCGTACACCACACTGCTTTTAATGCCAACCGCAGATGTCTTTGGCTGAGCTGAATGAAGTGACGACCTAATTAAAAATGCTCTACTCAGCAGTTCTCATTTCATATCAGGTAGGTTCACGCTGTGCTGAAATTAAATCATACACATAACTTGTTTTTGATTGCACCAATGATTTCAGCAAAAACAGTTAAATATGGTGTGGACTGCGGACACTGAATGCTAAGAATGAAATGTTAAAGTGTAAGTTCACATACCCTGCCATACAGGTGCAGTTCGCTTTCAGAATGCAGTTTTGCTTGTTGAAGATTACCCAGACCTTGTGTAGCTTCATCTTTTTTTCCTTGTCTTTGTCTAGGCAGAACCTCTGTGTTTAGCACTTCATAGTTTTGAATCTAGTAATCATGGAACATTATTTCTTGCATATGACCACACAGAAAAAAATTGCTGGCATCCAAATACTTGTAGGCCTTTAACTTCTCTCTTGTAAAAACACTTAGAGCTTCAATGAGATTGTATAATTGGGGCTGGATGCCATTTCGTCTTATCCAATATTCATTGGGAGGGTGCTATCGCAAATTGAACCTGTCAAAGGATGCCGCTCACTTTAAGGTTAATTTTGCCGAACAACTGAGCTTATAACTGGGTAACAAGCTGTTGTAATACGCTGAAAGCTTTATGCAAATAATATATGTAATATGTAATCAATAAAACGTACTGCTAAGACAACAAGAAACTCTGTACCGCATCGGATGTCATTCCCTTGCTGTAAATGCTAGTGTTCCCATTTTTTTCTGCAACCTCGCTGTGCGCGCATCTTGAATGTTTACAAACATGGTAATACTTCTATAAAACATACTTTTTCAACGGCCGAGTAGTACGTTTCATTTCAAATGCAGTACCTACAGACGCAGACGTGGTCTCAGAATTTCATTCTAATTAAAGATCACAAGGGAAAACTAAATTTTTTGTCATAATGACATGCATATATGAATTGTTCACCACAAAACTAGCAATGTGAGCTATCAAAATATAAGGGTGCTTTTACACCTGTGAATCGATTCAGTTGTTCCGAAACAGGGATTAAAATTGTTACATTGTTGCTCTTTGCTCTTGGTGCGGTTCGCTTTCACACTGCAAAGTTTCTAATCGGACCAAAAGAGCTAAAACAGGTCATGTGTGAGTAAACTCTCCTCACATTGGTCAGGGTTTATTTTGCAGAGTCCCGCTTAGCTCTCAGGGGAGGTGGTGGTTTGGTGGTGTTAGACAAGGTGCGCACGACATGTCTGCTTCTGCTCCTAAAGAGCGAGGAGAGATGCGGTGGGGAGGCGTGAGAAGGGTGCGCGATGTATTTGAGGACCGGGAGGGAGACGCAAAATTACCGGGAGATTATCACTCGGTTGCAGGCATCTGGGAGACTCCCGAAACTTCCCGCCATACTCATAATTCTCTCTCTTTATATAGCCGTATGCCTATTACAGATCCATAAAACACTGTGATATAACCACACTCGGATGGTATCGCTTTCTCACTGCAATTGATCTGCTCCAGAGTTTGTTTTAATCAAACCGAGACCACCTCATTCAGGCGATCTCGGAGCAATTGATTTGGCGCGGATCCTAGCACGATTGCTTGTTTCACATATGCCAAACGAACCGCGCTAACTGGGCAAATGAGACAGGTTCCGAAACAAAAGCGTAGGTGTAAGAGCACCCTAAATGGTTAGTTTTGAATCCATGTGCATTTTAAAGTCTGAATGTTTTTAATTAAATTAGCTTAAATGAATCAATCAGCTATAAAAATATATATTAATCATCACATTAATAAAAAAATTTTTTAAAGCTGGTAAAAATTTACATTGTAAGAAATATCATTTTCGCAATACTCGCATATTTTATGCAAATTTTCTCACTATCGTGCAGATCTGTAATTTAATTTCTTAGCACATAATAACAGTAATAATAATTTGTTGCGCTACAGTTAGTGTATGTGTGCCAAGAGAAAAAGGCAGTGTGTTGTTTAATTGCCTCGTATTATCCAAGCAAAGCAGCGGCAGTCATTCTTTCACAGGAAAAAGTGAGAGTTAGACACCTTGTGCGGCTGTAGGCCAGCGTTCCAATCCCGTGACTGTGATTCTGTCATGCATGATATTCCACAGTTTAAACAAACTCTCTCTTCTGCCTGCCAAACACAAACACACACACACACACACACACACACACACACATACCGTCTCTGGATTTCACACTCTCTCCTGCGCACACATAAAGCCACGCAAACATTCGCACAGATAGTGTGAGAGTCAAAAAGACGTGCACAATTACACAAACATCCGAAACAGTCAGCACACTCCCCAGGGCTGTTAAATCAAAAGACGGAGATGATTTCAGCGAGTCCTGCAGGATTAATGGGAGATTCTCACATAAATACATACACACACACACACACACACACACACACACACACACACACACACACACACACACACACACACACACACACACAAACATCTATGCAAAGTAATGCATCATTAGAAGAGAAGAAATGACAGTGTGGGAGTTAAAGCAGAGTTAAAACAGCTCTGTATTGTAGTGTGGGCTCAAAGAAAGTAATTTTCTCCCCAAAGTACCATATTTTTTTTTTCCTAATTTTTATTTTTTTTTAAGGATTACTTTTTCTGGATTAATAATATATTTTTTATGTATTTTTGGGATTGGTAAATCTATGAAAATCTATTTTATTATAACATCAAATTATGTTTTATTCCAGTTAAATCTTATAAGTGATTATTCTTTAGAGTTTTAATAATTGTATTTATTAAAATTATCATTATTATTACTATGAGAATTCAATTTTACTGTTCGGAAGTAACATGAAAAATTATTTAAGTGAAGCCAACCTTTTAGAGAAAATGCTTCATTTTTGGTGTGTAGATAATATGACAATAGTTTTGTCTCATAAAATGATAAAATTTGTTAATGTTCTCATACTCCAAACTTTTTAATTCTTCGGCTAGGCCATCAAAGTTTGTACAAAATTTACCATCTAATTTACTAAATAGTTTCTTTCTAATACAATATTTTGCTTTAGGTGACACGGCTGCTCAGGGGTTAGCATGGTCGCCTCACAGCAAGAAGGTTGCTGGTTCCAGCCTTAACTGAGCCAGTTGGCATTTCTGTGTGGAGTTTGCATGTCCCCCCTGTGTTCACAGGGTTTTCAAGTCAAGTCAAGTTGGCTTTAATTGTTATTTCAACAACACACAGTGCAGTATATAGTGAAACGAAACAATGTTCCTCCAGGACCAAGGTGCTACATCAAACAACACAAATTAACAACATTAGACAGGAATGTGCACTACTTTAAAAAATCTAGAGAATGAGATAAGATAAACTAAAATAAACAAATAAATAAAATAAGGCTATGATTAAGAGTATGAATAAGAGCGCAAAGTCCTCCGGTCTCCCCCACCCTGGGTGTTTCCCAGAACTGGGTTGCGGCTGGAAGGGCATCCGCTGCATAAAACATATGCCAGAGTAGTTGGCGGTTCATTCCGCTGTGGCGACCCCTGATAAATAAGGGACTAAGCCGAAGAAAAATGAATAAATAAATGAATGGAAACCATCATCAATGCACAATGATGCTCACTGAACCGATGAACCGAGATATCGAAGTACACTGAATCAATGACATGATAATCGTAAAGAACCAAACCCAACTAGTGTTGGTTCACACCCTTAAGTAATTAAAATCCATTTTTGTAGTGCAAAACAAGCACGTTTAAATAGTACTTTCACAGTTTAATACTAACACACACTAGTCCATATCATAGGTGTAAAGTCCTTCTTTTGATACATTCACCCACAATGTCCCAAATTCTGGGACTTCACACGTATAATACTGTAAATTCCATTTTTATAACTGGAATCATAAAGCCCTGTGTGTGTGTGTGTGTGTGTGTGTGTGTGTGTGTGTGTGTGTGTGTGTGTGTGTGTGTGTGTGTCTTTACAAGGCTTAGATCTACAATCACACAGTCTGAGCTGGGCTTCTTACGTATTTCAGGAGATAAGCTGCAGCAGCACTCTCTCTCTCTTTCTCTCTCTCACACACACAAACATACACAAGCAAAATCTGTCTGGTCTGCAGAATCACACATTGCTTCCCTGGCAAAGCTTCAAACCATCTGCCAAAGGTCAAGGGTCAAATGAAAAGAAAGCTGTATATAGAGCACGGCAACATGCGCAATTCTGCAGGCAGACAGACCGAGAGGGTCACAGAAACATATAAACAAGAATTCACAACCCGCATCAACCAGGCATTAGCAAGAGCGCGAGAGATTGTTCAAAAGAATGATTTGCTTCTCTCTGCATGAGCTGAGGAAATTCAACCCATGCCTCTGACACTGCAGAACCATATATTTCTGTGTGTGTGTGTGTGTGTGTGTGTGTGTGTGTGTGTGTGTGTGTGTGTGTGTGTGTGTGTGTGTGTGTGTGTGTGTCTGTCTGTCTGTGTGTGTCTGTGTATGTGTGCCTGTCTGTGTATGCCTGTCTGTGTGTAGTCAGGCAAACACACGTGCAGAGACCTGGAAATCAGCCCTCAGTATGTGAGCACATGAACAGATGAGGAGAGAGAGAAAGACAAGTGCTTAAATAAAGCACAGTACAAACACACACACACACACACGCAACCAGAGAGAGAGAGAGAGAGAGAGAGACAAGACAGAGACGAGGCCAAGCACAGACATCTGGCTTTAGTTAATGCAGTGCAGACCAGAATTAGAGTACTATCAGAGCGAGTCGATAAAACACACACGCAGCTGAAATTAATAAACCTCCGCATCAGACGGATGATTTCACAGGATGAATATCACTGCAGCATATAGAGTTGCACAATCCAGAGCGAAACACTGTCTGCACAAATGAAGCCTCCATCAAAACAGTGTTTGCAACAGCAGGCTGGACCGTAATGCAGATTCTATAATAATGATTTTAATAGAGGCTGAGTACTATAGCATAATATTATAATAGTTGTTATGCAGAATATATAGTATAATATTCTGCATAACAATATAGTACACAATCAGAAAACCTATTCGCTTTTGGAGGTGTAATTTAGCATCATTGATTTGAGCTAAATGCATTGGGTTGTAATAACACAGTATCAAGGCACTTTGTATAATTGCTTGTATACTGTTGTATCTAATCAAAATTAAATTTTGAATTTTGCCAAAACACAGCAAATCTTAAAGATTATTCACATTACCATCCCTTATTGTGTGATAACTGAACAAAAAGAGCTCTATTTTAATGATTTAATTACAAAGGAATAGCATTAATAGCATTTCCGGATCCACTTTTGCTATAAGGATGAAAAAAGACGCTTTGCGCTCTTGCGCATGGTCTAACAGGGTTGTGCTTATTTTCTTAATGAGTTATGGGTGTGTTTTGAGCATAACACGCATTAAAACAATCAGTCTTATCTTCTATTCCCTTTAAGAGCCAGTTGTGTCACGCCATGGCACATTTTCTATTTACATGGTGGCTTTGTAAGTGGAAAAACTGAACACTTGATTAGATCATTCATCAGAGCGAGGATTAAGAATGAGCCTCCTTCATGCGGCATCTTTACTTTCTTTTTACTTTACTTTTACTCTTTACTCCTTTACTTTTGTAGATAAGGAATCGGTGTTGTACGCACTCCACTCATTAGCCTACATATTTAAGTTCCTTTGTTAAGCGCAAAGATTTGTTTCAAAGCTGTTCCTAAATTCATGTCTAGTTTCCAGCAAATGAATAAATAAAAAACAATAACGAAGTGTGGTCAAAAACTTATCTCCAAACACACGTCCTATTGCTATGCCCTATAAACACAGGTGGAAAAATCTAAGCTTTTTTTTATTAAAACAAATTTAAATATGCATACAATATATAATACTACTGATAATAATAACATTATACAAATGCAAATTGTCATGAATAAACTTTTTTTTTTAAACTAACATGAAGAAGGCATGGAGGTAGTGTTTTTATATTTATGTAGAAAATAATAATTTTTGTAACATTGTAATCTTTTATTTGTCATATGTAAAGATATTTGTGTATTGCTGCACATCCTATGTGTATATTAAGTAACATGTAAGCGCATTGGACCTGCATAGGCGCATAATTAACATGCTCTGCGCTGGACTTTGGACCACCTTTTAGTTGGCCAATGGCGCAGTCTATTTCAGTTCCAGTCCCTCCCTTCAAGACTCCTTTCTATGTCTCAACACACATAAGTCCACAAAGTGGTGCACATTGATTTGCTATTTAAACAACATGGCACAAAACATGAAAATTAGGGTCGAGCTGGTATGAAAACAGAAACAAATCATGTCATATATGCTTTGCACCTTATTTTGCCGGGTGTAAGATAGGGTTTCATAGGGTTGAGAATGAAACGGCAAAAGTGAAACCCTAAGTTGGAGCTGCTCTCGACCAGAAGGACTTTTGTAGCTTTAATAAGAAACCAATCAAGTTTCATACTTACAGTGAAGATGTAGTTCTAGTTTGTACATTTCATTACGTTCTGCTTATAATGGTTATATTTAGGCGAGAAGTGAACTTACATATCTAAATTTAATTTATATCTTTATAATTTTATTAGATTATAGTTTTCATAAAATAGTTACACTATCTCTTGTTATCCCATGTCACACAAGTCATTTTAGAAACTGTTTTACTCAAATATCTGTAATTAAAATGTAACATAATAGGCTGTCATACAGATTATAAAAGGCTTCATTGTTAAAACTAATGCTGTTTAACGATTAATCGTGACTAATTGCATACAAAATTGAACATACATTCATTTTCCTTATTTATTAGGGGTCGCCACAGTGGAATGAACTACCAACTATTACAGCATGTTTTTACGCAGCGGATGCCCTTCCAGCCACAATTCAGAATTAGGAAACACCCATACACTCTCAGGCCGTACTCACACTAGGTACAGTTGCCTCGAACCGGGCCAAAGCACGCTTTTCCCCCCTCCCGTCTCCCCTTGACGGCCCACGCTCACACCACAAACAGGCCTCGGCACGCTTACGTCATCGCTGCTGCACTGTTCAGTGAGAAGCGCTCTCTCACTCAGCAGCACAGTGGAGATTTCTTTAGTTATATCGTTTTAGTCGTTTGATATGCAGTGACATGCAGTCAAATGTTTCGCCAAACAGTCCTTAGGGATGCGGTGACACGCAGTCAGATATTTCGCCGAACAGATCCGCCACTTTTGGCGCTCATAAACATTCATAAAGCTCTCGTTCTGCAGGAATGAGGAGGTCTGCTGAAGGCGCGCAGCTGTCGTGCTGTGAGGAGTTCTCGTCTTTAATAAACTACGGCAGTTTGCGTTCACTGAACAGTAAGAATGATTAATAAATCCATATGAAACAGCCCCTTAAAAGTCACATCTCGCTTTCAGTTTCGGGCTTTGGCGCGTTTTGCACTCACACACAAGCATACCATGAAAAGCCCAAGTGAACCGCGCTCAGGCACACCTCTTCCAACCGGGCCAGGGCCGGCCAAGTGAACCGTGCTTGAGCCCGATTCAACGCACTCACACTTCTCAAACGATCTGGGAAACAGGCCTGGTCACGGTACGGATGGCATAGTGTGAGTAGACCCTTACATTCACGCACCCAATTAAACACTACAGTCAATTTTGTTTTTCCAGTTCACCTATAGTGCATGTCTTTGGACTTCAGGGTACTCTCGGGATTCTCCAAATGAAATTCAAGGCTTTTTAGGAGCTTTTTAATTACATTTTAAATGAAATTCAATGTCAACTTCGTACCCATTCCAACAGAAGTATGAAGGGAAAATGTAAAAATCTGTATAAATTTTGAAGCCTAGAAAATAATTATATACAAGTGACTACTTGAATTAAATAAAACAGTTTATTTAAATTGGCAGTTATGTTTAATACATATGCAACAGCGTAACACACATTTGATTTTTAATAAACAAATAAATATAAACATTGTCTAGAACACTATAGCCTTCGCAGCTCTGCTGCCTTGGCAGCAATTTTTTCGCCCACACTCTTAAGTCCTGTCAACTTCTGTTTGTGGCTTTTTCTCAACGCGTTTGTCGTAGAGTTGGTGTTGAGCCACAATAAGATATGATGTTGCTTGGCTGTGGTGGCAATGCTTCTAATGTAGAAATTAGATTTGTGAACCTACACTGGTCTCACGGTTCGGTTCAGTTACCCTCGATTTACCAACCATTCCCATGCTTTATTCGGAAATGTATTCAAACGCCGGAAAAAATCTGGTTGGGTCCCAATGCAGACCTCTATCCAGAAGTATCACTGTAACAGCCGAGAGGAGAGGAAAAGTCACGCCAGCAGGTCACAGTGAGAGAGAGAGAGTTTACTTTCATTCTCTCAATTGCAGTGGAATAGGAGCTTCTGCTGTAAGCGTCAGTAAAAGACACTTGTCCAGAAAACACACAGGCAGTGAAATTGAGCACAGTTTCTGCGTTTTTAAGTAGTCAGAGCGTTGTAAATACTCGCGCTCGCCTCCCTCGCCATAGTAAGCTACGGCGACGCACTTTCTGCTATGACGTGGACTGCAAGATTCAACGTTACGCTGCATTAATTTTTTTAATTAGCCTACATTAGTAACAGTTAATTTTGTTATGGTATGAACTTTAATCCTAGGAAAGGCAAAAAATATATAAATAAAATTATATAAATTATAAAATTATATAAAAAAAGACCTTTGTAACAAAATCCAAGACTTTGTATACCAAATTCAAGGCTAGGCCTTAATTTGAGATTATCAAATTTAAGACTTTTTCAATGCTTTTAAGGCCCCGCGGGTACTCTGGACTTGTGGGGAAAACCAGAGCAAACGGAAGAAACCCACTGCAACACGAGGAGAACATGCAAACTCCATGACAATGACAACTGGCCTAGCCAGGACTCGAACCAGCAACCTTCTTGCTGTGAGGCGACAGTGTTAACCACTGAGCCACTTAACTTTATAACATAAAAAATCTAATTCAAAATCTCTCAATCTACAAGAAAACAACAAGCATAATTCAGGAAGGGAGCAAAAAACATCACATGTAAACAGTATACAGATGCGGCTTTTGGGCTGCTTTTTTGCCTTGTGGATTCACTAAACTTTAGTAAACCATAACAGAAAAGTTTATTTACAACAGGTGTTTGCAAACAAACCCAAACAGAAAAAATCCCACGCTATGTAGACCTTGAGATAACCCTCACAAACTGGCATTGCATGATGTTTTGATAAGAATAAAGAACAGCCAAGATCTGACTGTGCTATGATTATAATGATTTACACGTCATTTGAAACACCAGGAGGATCGACCAACAGAAACTGGATCTGGGGCATGACGAGTGTGTGGGCGGGTGTTTTATAACAGTAGTGAACATAAACTAGACTTATTGCTCTTGTGCCATTCAGAATACATTAAAAGATTACCGGAAGACCAGAGTTCATTCACCAGGATCTTATTAGTACTTCTGTCTGAATCTTAAAAGGGTAGTTCACACAAAAATTTATAGTTTATTTCACCTCATATGGTTTTAAACCATTTTAAGTTTCTTTACTCTATTGAACATAAAAGAAGATATTCTGATGAATGCTGGCTGATGCTGCGTTTAAACTACAAGCAACTCAGCAGCAAAGCGGCAAGCAATCATTCATTTTAATGGAGAGTAAGCCACTTCCGGCGACTTCCATCTACACGAGAGACATCGACTGTTATCGATTGATGCAATAAAGTTGAATATTCTTTAACTTTCTGCAAATAAAGAGCGACTTTCTTGAGGGACAGCCAGTAGGAGCACCAGTAGAGCTCACGTGATCCTCTCTCAGCTCCCATAGAGGCTGGTTGACTTCTCTGTGCTTGAGACCAACACAGACCTGCTTTTGCAGCAGATAATTAGCCACAGAGGACACACTTTTTTTCTTGGTCATCTTTGTAATTAAGCATTTTGTATACTGATTCCACTTATATTTAGTGTTTTCTCTGAACAATGAGGGTGTAACGGATCACGGATGATCAGAGATTCGTACTGATCACAACCCACAATTACATTATTTAACCAACAGGTAGTGACAACCAGGTATCAAAATATGCCACTGAATAATGCTGCAAAAATGATTCATCTAGCAATGAAACAAAGTTTAATGAGTGAATAACTGAATCATTTATTAAAAATGAGACAAAAAAATAAATATTGTTGTACAAATTATAGTGTCAGATTTCTACAATAAGAGTGATGAGCAACAGTAGCAGTAACAGTGACTTTTTCACGGTACTGAATATTTTACAATGTATTTTTATTCAGCCGATTATTTCTTCATTTTTATTTTTAATAAAATTACAGCTTCTAAGTTCTTTTTATTAAAACTAAAAGTGTCTTGCAGTACTGCTTTTGTAATAAATAGACAGCAAATTACATTTGTCTTCTCCCCTTTTTGGCTGATCTGAAAAAAAAGGTCCAATCCATGACTAAAAAAACCATAGTGTGATCCAAACCATGAGATTTGTGATCTGTTACACCACTACTGAACAATGTTTACTTTCGGCAGCAAATAAACTCATTCGCTCTCTTTAAATAACACCATAAACGTTACCTATGCAACCTCAAGGTGGGAACGGCCAAAACGGTTTCTATCACCTCCCAGAGCGACCGGCAGCTACAAAGTCGCTGCTATTGTGAATGAAGCATGACTTCTATAGCAAAAAAAAAGAAAATAGTTTTGAAGTCAATAATGTGTCCCAGTATTTTTCTTAATATCTTCTTTTGTGTTCAACAGAGGAATACACCCAAAATAGGTTTTGAACAAATGAAGAGGGAGTAAATGACTTGAAATGTTGCCTAAACTGTCTTTTTAAGATGTTAAGTTTCTTCTCGCCCGCAAAAATGATATATATTTTTCGATGGAGTCAATCTAAGGCCATATACTTGCAAAATTAAATAAAATTTTGCAAAAACAATTAAAGTATTGATCAAAAATAAATAAATAAATGCTAAGCTCCAAAAAAAATTTTTTTTTTTGAAAAAAAAGATTTAAAAAAATAAAGAACTGCAAAAAGAAAATCAGGTTTTGAGGAATAAAAAAGAAATTTGCTAAAAAAAAAAAAGAACTGCAAATAAAAATCAAGCAGTGCAAAAAAACTATATTTGCAAAACATTTTTTATAGGATTGCCTTTACTGCCATAAATTCTTTTGACTTCACCCCTTTGTCAAATCTGGGCCACAAAGTGAAATGCGCAGAAACTCACGGTTGACTAAAGAGCAAATCAAAATGAGCATTGTAATGCTATAAAAAAGTTTTGCAAATCTTTAGTTTTGTTTTTTTAATTGCATATATATCATTGCAAATTTCATTTTTATTGCTAAAAAATACATTATTGCTTTGTTTTTTGCTTTTGATTTTTGAGATTTGCATTTATTTATTCTTTTTTTTTTTTTTGCTAAATACTTTCTTTTTTGTTTGTAAAACTTTCTTTGATTTTGCGAGTATATACGGCCCTAGATTGACTCCATATTCTGAGTGTGCCAGAGCCTTTTGAGGTTTCTCCACAGGTTTGGAACCTGAGGCTATTTAAGTTATGAATTTTCATTACTGGCTTAACCGGCCTACTCAGTTACACAAACATAAACTGTTTTAATAATTATACAAAAATTTGATTAATATTTACCTTGGATTCAGAGCTGTTAACTTTTATTTTGCATAATTCAGAATTTAGGGCAACATGATTAATCTGTGGGCAGCACTGTCACCTCACAGTAAGAAGGTCACTGGTTTGAGTCCCTGCTAGACCAGTTGGTATTTCTGTGTGAAGTTTGCCTGTTCTCCCATGTTTGCATGGGTTTTCTCATGGTGCTCCAGTTTCCCCCACAGGCCAAAGACATGCGCTTTAGGTGAATTGAATAAACTAAACTGGCCAGAGTGAATGAGTGTGAATGAGAGTGTATGGGTGTTTTCGAGTACTGGGTTGCGGCTTGAAGCGCATCCGCTGTGTAAAACACCTGTCATTTCTCCCGTTTTTCCCAGGATTCTCCTGTATTTTACAATTCTATCCTGCCATCATCCCGTAAAGGTATTTTCCCGTATTTCTCTTGTATTTTCAATCTTTCTATAAAAGGTGGCAATAAACAATTAATAGTCGATCCTTCCTATATGCTACCCATACTGCAAAACCACCAGGGGACGCTCCTCGCTCTTTAATGTGAATCTCTTCTGACTTTTATTTTGTTTAAGCATGAAAACACTGAAATAAATATAAAAACAGCGGGATTCCCTTCATTTCCATTACAGGCATCGTCAACCCTCCTATGCAATCCTCAAAACAGTCATATAGCGATGCCTGACTATCAGACGTGCTCTATAGTGATAAACAGACAGTTTTCCAAACGGATTCTGCACATGCGATTTGAAGCGGAGCGAAAGTGGACACTCTGGGTTTTGGGTGCATGTTTGAACAGACATGTACATGTAATAATAACATCTAATAATTAATATGCCCTATTTTCACATCCCAATGTTGACATGTATGGTTAAACATATGCTGGATAAGTTAGCGGTTCATTCCACTGTGGCGACCCCTAATGAATAAAGACTAAGCCGAAGGAAAATGAATGAATGAATGGTTTACCATTGAGGCCCTATATCATGGCTACTAATTCGTAAAACTATAAACAATGGATCTTAAGCTATCTACTATCTAGATGTACTCAAGCTTTAAACCCATGAGAACACAGCAGAGTAAATCTACTGGTTAAAAAGGAGATGAGTAGCATTAGGAGGTGTGTGTGTATGTGTGTGTGTGTGTGTGTGTTTGCCCACTAACACGGCAGGAGGTTGTAACCCAGGGAAGCTGTCAATCACACAGCTAAGCCGATGTTGCCACGGGGACGTCGTCTAGCCAATGGTGTAAAAGACACGAGTCCCGAAAGACAAACATGCACTAACAGACACACACACACAAGCAGCACATGCTCATGAAACACATAAATACACCAGGAGAAGAGGCCGACAGCTGTTCTGATAAACAAGCGGAGCTGTATATTCCCAACCAGCATTAAAAATAAGAGCAGAACACTGGAGAGTTTCTTCATAGCAGAAATAAACCGAGGACATGATCCAAATGAAGCTTCACTGCAACTTAATAATGATAAAGTCTAGAATAATTGACCTCACAGAGGGCCACAGAGCTCTCAGACAGGGAAAATCCTGCTAGTTTACACTTAGACAAACATCCGGACACACACACACACACACACACATCCATATACACGCACACAGAAATACAGACAAACAAACAGGCACACATACAAACAGACAGACAAATACACACAGACAGACACTGTCACTGACACATACATACACTGATATATACACACTCTTACATGTACACACATGCAGACACAAAAACCCATAGACAAACACACACAGAGACATACATACAGACATACAAGCAGATAGATGCACACACATGCAGACACATACACAGATAGACACAAAAAGACAAACACGGACACACAAACCCACACTGATGCACACACAGACTGACATATACACAAACACATACATATACACAAACACACAGACCCATGAACACACACACACACTGTCATATACACAAACACATACAGATACACAAACACATAGACCCATAAACACACAAACCCATGAACACACACACACACACACTGACATATACACAAACACATAAAGATACACAAACACACAGACCCATGAAAACACACACACACACACACACACACACACACACACACACACACACTGACATATACACAAACACATACAGATACACAAACACACAGACCCATGAAAACACACACACACACACACACACACACACACACTGACATATACACAAACACATACAGATACACAAACACACAGACCCATGAAAACACACACACACACACACTGTCATATACACATACAGATACACAAACACACAGACCCATGAAAACACACACACACACACACACACACACACACACTGTCATATACACAAACACATAGAGATACACAAACACACAGACCCATGAAAACACACACACACACACACTGACATATACACAAACACATACAGATACACAAACACACAGACCCATGAAAACACACACTGTCATATACACAAACACATACAGATACACAAACACACAGACCCATAAACACACACACACACAAACACACACAAACACACACTGTAATATACACAAACACATACAGATACACAAACACACAGACCCATGAACAAACACACACACACACACTGTCATTTACACAAACACATACAGATACACAAACACACAGACCCAGAGCACAGAGACCCACCATGAACACACACAAACATTCATTCACAAACACAGTCACACACACATGCACACACTCACACACTAGCAGACACACAGATATAATCACACTCTCACACACACGCACACACACATTGCAGACACACACAGACACATACACAGATAAACACACAGTCAGAAACATACAGAGACCCATAAACACTGCACTTTCACTCTCTCTCACACACACACACACACACACACACACACACACACACACACACACACACACACACACACACACACACACACACACACACATATACAGACATACATACAGAGAGACACACACAGACAAATGCATGCACACACACACATGCACATACACACTAGCAGACACACACACATGCAGACACAAACACAGACACATACACACAGACACACACATAAGCAGGCACACACAAACACACATCGTCTATCTCTCTCTCTCTCTCTCTCACACACACACACACACACACACACACACACACACACACACACACACACACACACACACACACACACATAGAGACAGACACAATCTCTCTTACACACACACACAGACGCAATCTCTCTCTCTCTCTATCTCTCTCTCACACACACACACAGACACACACAGACACACATACAGGGACAAACATACACACACACACACAGAAAGACACACACACGCAGACACAATCTCTCTCTCTCACACACACACACACACACATAGAAAGACACAATCTCTCACACACACAAATATACATACAGAGACACACACAAACACAAACACATGCAGACACATACACACAAACACACACACATAAGCAGGCACACAAAGAGACCCGCAAACACACACAGATGCACTTTCTCTCTCTCTCACACACACACATACTCACACACACACATACAGAGACAAACACAAACTCTCTCTCCCTTATTCACGCACACACATACATACATACAGACAGACTCACACACACGCACTCTCTTTCACTCTCACACAGAGACGAGACACACGACAGTCAGACACATACATTTACATGCAGACACACACACGCGTACATACACAGACACACACACAGACAATACACACGGATGCACTATCACACACATACATATACACACAGACACACAAACTCAAATGCAAACACACACACACACACACCCAGGCACATACACACACACAGAAATGCGCACACTGACACATACTGATGCACTCTCACTCACACACACACACACACACATAGATATGCACACACACACACACACACACACACACACACACACAAATACACAAAGACACAGGCAGGCATATACACAAATATACAGCAGGCACACAAACACACACAGCTGTACAATCACAGATATAGCAGTCCCACACCTGTGCTGAGTAAATGAATGTGATTATGCATGCACACGGATGCAAGCCTCTGCCAACCAATCATACCACATATGATCTGAGCAACAACGCCAGTACTGTAATAACCAGTCACACACTCTCTTTCTCTCTCTCTCTCCACACACACACACAAACACACACACACTCACAGCTGGGAGCATATGACAGCAGCTGCAGGACCAAACTATCATTGCACAAAAACACTGAATACATTGAATAAAACACAGTCACGCACACACACAAACATCATGCTGCTCATTATTCATTCATTCAATTATTCTCCTTTGGCCATTTTAACCATCAGGGGTCGCCACAGCGGAATGAACCGCCAGGTATTCCAGCATATGTTTTACACAGCGGATGCACACTCATTCACACACATACACTACGGACAATTTTATTCATTCATTCATTTTCTTTTCAACTAAGTCCCTTTATTCATCAGGGGTCACCACAGCGGAATGAACCGCCACTATTCCAGCATATTTTAAACAAAGCGGATGCCCTTCCAGCTGCAACCCAGTACTAATATACACACTCTAACACACACAGACCTTCTTGCTGTGAGGCGACATTGCTAAAACTGGGCAATGATTCCACATTAAAAAAAATCAACATATTTCTGCTCTCTTTTTTGCACCCCAGCACATGTACCATTCATTTACAGGTAAAATGTCAATGAAACACACCGCCACAACTTCAGTTACGCAGTGTGTGCTCCTCAGAGGGAGATCTGCTCTTTCACTGAGCACTAGTGTAGGAGGAAAGTGCGCCTTTGACCCTCATAATTAGCTTCACGGTTGTAAAAATGCAAATATGCCTACTGCAGTACACACAGGGTGCCTGCGTGTGAAGCTTCAGTCTAATGAACCGTATACTGGCTTTACTGGAGTCAACATGCATTTGCTAAATGTAGTGATTCCACGGCTAATGAATATCCAAGGCGTTTATGATAGATTTGTGGAATAATTAATCAGGAATTTCATTCATTTCTTTGTTTTCTTCCCACTTAGTCCCTTTATTAATCAAGGGTTGACACAGCGGAATGAACCACCAACTTATCCAGCATATTTTATACATTGCATCACCTATGAAACCTTATTACTACATATAATTACCAAAATATATATTTTTTTCAGCTCTTAAATGTGTGACTAAAAATTGCTTATTGGGCAACACGATGGTCTAGTGGTTAGCGGCGGTTGGAAGTTGGCGGTTCATTCCACTGTGGCGACCCCTGATAAATAAGGGACTAAGCTGAAAGAAAATGAATGAATGTATAAGTTTTCATTTGTTAGGTGCATTAGATGGACTGGCATATAACCATAATTATATAGCATTTATAAGACTTAATTAAAAAAAGGTACGACTAAAGAAATAAAAGCTGTAATTTACTGTGAACTAACACAAAAATAAGTATAATACAACTTTGATTCGAAAGAAGGCGCCCGCTAAAATGTCATTCAGTATGATAACTAATGTTTTACATGTGTTTATGAATACACTTTTATAAATGTAACTTGATGCAGACACCAAAAATTATGCATCTTATCTTTGTATACATTGACAGGGAGATATGCACTGCAAAACATGCTTTTCTTAATTAGATGTTTTGCCTTGTTTCTAGTCCAAATATCTTAAAAACTCTTAAATCAAGAAGCATTTTCTAGACAAACAAAACACATTGTTTTAATTTAAGAAATAATATGGCGATATAAAAAAATTTTCCTTAAAACAATCAAAATAATCTGCCAATGGGGTGAGCAAAATAATCTAATGTCAAAAGAAAAAAAAACAGTTTATTAATCTTACCCTATTGGCAGATTATTTTGCTTTGTTTTAAAGAAAAACTCTGCCTTTACTGCCGTATTATTTAATATTATTTCTTAAATGAAGACAACGAGTTTTGCTTGTCTAGAAAATGCTTTTTGATTTAAGAATATTAAGATATTAAGACTAGAAACAAGACAAAAAAAATCTAAGTAAGAAAAACTTTTTTTTTTGCAGTGTGGTTAGGGTTACAAACAAGTTTCGTGGAAAGCTTAAAGCTGGATCAAGAGGTAAGAGTAAAGTTCAAGAGCCTAATTATAGATGTAACCACAAAAAGTAATTAGATGTAGGATCTATATGTGTGACATGGGTTTGTATATAGATATGCTGTAAAAATATACATGGTTAGTAACTTAGTGTATTATATCTTTGTTTGAGTCACTGCATTATATATTCGTCACACACTAATAATATATGAATATGGATATGCATACTAAAAGAAATGCTGCAAAATTGTCACAAACAATTTATATTTGCTGAATTTAAACTAATTAAATTTAGTAATGTTAAAAATTAATTTGTTTGTTGAAATTAAACCCAAATTAATTGTTTACAACCAATTAACTTAAAAAAAACATTTAGCAAATCCAAGGTATTATCTTTAAATATTTTTCAGTGTAGTTACAAATGCAAGTAACGCACATTATCGTTACAATCATGTACCTGACGGTTTAAGTGCAATTGCATCCACATAACTAGCGTTGTTCATTGGTTATTACAGTAATGCTAGACTGTAAAGTGTATCCCATCTTTCTCCAAATCCGTTTGAAGTAAATATCAGTCTATAATAAAGATAAAGAGAAGGTGTGTGTGTGTGTGTGTGTGTGTGTGTGTGTGTGTGTGTGTGTGTGTGTGTGTGTGTGTGTGTGTGTGTGTGTGTGTAAAACACGTCGTGATGACGGTTTGAGTGCTGTGGTGGAGTGATGGAGTCATTAGGCGCTACAGCGGCAGTGCAGTAAACTGTCTCACAACAGCTGATTAGTCTGAGTGAATCCCGCTGAGCCATGACCACACACACACACGCACTTACACACACACACACACACACACACACACACACACACAGTTGTGTTTTCCCCCACTCTATCATAGTAACACGCCCAGCCTTCATAGTAAAAGCCGCATGAATGTTTGTTGACTAAAACAACTGACAGAAACAAAACAATCAACTTTCGCTGTCATATCAGCAGCTCCGTCAAACTTTGCTCTGGCAAACATGTCAAATGCTATTTGTAGAAGTTATTTAAACTGGAGAACACACAAACAAACAAGCGTGTCTAACTAAATAATGAGCTTTTCTCTTGTATTACCGTGAGCGCAGGGCAGTCTGCAGCGGCCGCTCGGATGACTCCGGCTCTCCAGCCCCAGTGCGAGATCCCCGCGGGCTCCAGCAGACGATCTCCAGAGCCGCTCGCGCACAGGCAGCGCTTCCCCGGCAGCTCCACCGCCATAGTCCCGCAAAAAAGTGCGAAAAATGTCCACCGACAACACGCAAACTTCCTGCAACTATGGCCTGAGGTGTTGACACATTATTAAATTACGGCGATTAAATGAATATTGTGGTGTGTTTTGAGTACAGGGGGTTTAAATTCCCTGCATGCGTCCTCTGGCGAGCGCTAGTGGCTCTGTGCGCCGAGAAACTGATTTACACTAGGAGTAGTAACAGTCATTATGGCTCTCTCTCTCTAGCTCGCTCTCTCACTCACACCACACACACATTCTCTCTCTCACTCTCGCTCTCTCACTCACTCACACGTGGTATTCATCCGCCCCAGTGAAAGCATACAGGACTATCAGACCGCAGAGAAAACACTTGTCCGTCCGCCAGACTTGAGTTCACTCCTCTTTTGGAAGCACTGCTGCAAACTGCAGAGAAAGTAGTCCCTCGTCTGGATTCATATATTCTGAACTTCTGAATCACACTTTAAAACTACAGTTGAATTTGATTTAATTATTTTATCAGAAACTGGAGTGTCTCATTCAACATGTTATTATAATTTAATTATTCTTAATCATTATTTATTAATCTATCTATCTATCATCTATCTATCTATCTATCTATCTATCTATCTATCTATCTATCTATCTATCTATCTATCTATCTATCTATCTATCTATCTATCTATCTATCTATCTATCTATCTATCTCTCTATCTCTCTATCTATCATCTCTCTCTCTCTCTCTCTCTCTCTCTCTCTCTCTCTATCTATCTATCTATCTATCTATCTATCTATCTATCTATCTATCTATCCATCCATCCATCCATCCATCCATCCATCCATCCATCATCTATCTATCTCTCTCTCTCTCTCTCTCTCTCTCTCTCTCTCTCTCTCTCTCTCTCTCTCTCTCTCTCTCTCATCTCTCGATCTCTCTCTCTCTCTCTCTCTCTCTCTCTCTCTCTCTCTCTCTCTCTCTCTCTCTCTCTCTCTCTCTCTCTATCTCTCTATCCATCCATCCATCCATCCATCCATCCATCCATCCATCCATCCATCATCTCTATCTATCTATCTATCTATTCTATCTATCTATCTATTCTATTCTATTCTATTCTATTCTATCTATCTATCTATCTATCTATCTATCTATCTATCTATTACAACAAACATCATGTAAAGTGTTCCTCGTAGTTTTATTTATTTATTTTTTTTTTTTTCAAAATAAAAACGTATTTCAGTTTTTGTCCTTGCAACACATTTCAAAAAAGATTGTAACAGTAAAGCATTTACCACTTTGCAATAATGACATTCATTATCAAAAGTGTTTCAGGTCTAACTTTTGTCCCGTTCCTCCTGCAAACAAGTCTTAATGTGGGCAACAGTACAGGGTCTTTTGTTGTTGTACCTGTATCCTCTTCCATTGCAGCCAGGACTTTGTAATGTGTGCAAAATGTGGTTTTGGATGGTCTTGTTGAAATATACATGGGTGTCCCCAGAAAAGTATGCAGCATATTGTGCTCCAAAATCTCTATATACATTTCAGCATTAATCGTGCGATCACCGAAGTGCAAGCTACCTTTGCTAAGGGCACCGACACAACTTAATATCATGACAGACCCTGGCTTTTGAACTTGTTGCTGGAAACAGACTGGATGATCCTTTTCTTCTTTGGTTCAGGGCGTACAGCATCCATTTCTCCCAAAATACCTGACATACTGATTTATCTGAAAACAATACACATTTCCACTGTGTGATAGTCCATCTCAGATGCCTCTAAGCCCAGGGAAGTCGACAGCGATTCTGGACACTGTTAACATAGGGCTTCCTTTTGGCACAGTACAGTTTTCACTGGCATTTGTGGATGTAGCTACTGTGACAAGTCTCTTAGACCAACCCACTCATCGGCCGAAGCAGGAAAGACAGACTCATTTGCACAATTGGGAACACCTGGTTTCCCCTCTATAAAAAGCCAGCAGTGTTTGCTTGTTGAGCTTTTGCTCCTGTTTATTTTGCTTTGTTTCTTTCTAGCCTTGGTTAACATTTGATTTTTGCTAACCTAAAGTGAGCACTTGTTTATTCTTTAATGTTTAAATAAATATTTTTCGGTACCAAACCATCCTGTGTGTGTCCTCTCTTTAATTTGTCATTGCCTTTAAGCCAGGTCGAGACACTACATATTGCGACACTGGACAAAGGTTTGCAAAAGTCCTGAGCCCATGTGCTGATATTGCTTATATGAATTCTTAATGCTTGCATCCTTGTCCTTTATGCACTGAAATCCTACAGATTCCTTGAATCTTTTAATTATGTTATGCACTGTTGAAGGTAAATATCCAAATGTCTTTATTTCTTTTTTGAGGAACATAGTTTTTATTTAAAAAAAAATGTGTAAAATAATCAATTAAGGCATAGTTTTTTTTTTTTCGATGCATTTGATCTTTTGTAATGCACACATGGTCAATTTAATGACCTAGTTATTTTTAAAACAAATTAAAAAGTATAAACATGAGCCTAGATCAGTAATATTCATTTGTTTGTTTTTGTCATTTAACTCTAAAAAACTCACCAAATCTTTTACCTTGAAGACTGCAAACATTCTCAATACAACTGTGTGTTTTGAGTACTTAATTATTTCAATAACCTTAACAACACATAATTTAAAACTATATACAAGAACACGGTACAATATATAACTTTTATTCATTATTTTACTTACTTACCTTCCTGTTTATTTGTTTAAAGATTACCAAATATAAATCTGCATATTCTTAGTACAACTTAGAACAATCAATCAATCAATCAATCAATCAATCAATCAATCAATCAATCAATCAATCAATCAATCAATCAATCAATCTATCTATCTATCTATCTATCTATCTATCTATCTATCTATCTATCTATCTATCTATCTATCTATCTATCTATCTATCTATCTATCTATCTATCTATCAATCAGTCTATTATAACAGTCGGTTGGTCAGTCAGTCATTTTATGTCTTTGTTAAAAACATTGATCATATGATCCTCCACAGCTCTGTCTAAAATACTTTAAAAATGTTGCACTTATTCATATTATATAACTTGCTATAGCCTTTGTTTGCAGTGGCTCAGTGGTTAGCATTTCTGTGTGGAGTTTGCATGTTCTCCCCATGCCCGCAGTCCACAGACATGCGGTATAGGTGAATTGGGTAAGCTAAACTGGGCATAGTGTATGCGTGTGAATGTGAGTGTTTATGTGTTTATGGGCTTTTCCCAGTATTGGGTTGCAGCTGGAAGGGCATCCACTTTGTAAAACAAATGCTGAAAAAGTTGGCAGTTCATTTTGCAACGGTGACCCCCGATGAAAAGGGACTAAGCTGAAGACATATGAATGAATGAGATATTTAAATACAGGGAGGGCCATTTAAATGGATACACGTTAATAAAATGGGAATGGTTGGTGATATTAACGTCTTGTTTGTGGAACATTAGTGTATGTAAGAGGGCTTGTAAATAACTGATGAAAAAATAAGGATACATTAAAACCAAGCATACCATTGTTTTTTCTTGTGAAATTCCCAGTATATATATATATATATATAACAGTTCTTTCTGGTTCTCGAATCTGATTGGCTGATAGCCGTGATATATTTAAGTAATATAAGAACCCGTACAGCCTCTTTACCCTATGTGTATTACTCCGCCCACATACAGCCAGCAAAAAGCAGACACTACAGATCTAAAGTTTAAAAGATGCTTGCTCAGCTGTTTAACTGTCAGCTTATGATTTGAATCCAATGTGGAAGAAAGTAGATCCTCATACAAAAGGGTTTTTGAGACTCTCCATGTTTGATTTTGTTTTTATATACACAATTATGCGGTCAAACTGTTGTATAAACGCAATATCACACGAGTAGCAGTGCGATATGGTTGTATATCGGCACTGGTGGGGCCACTAAGGCACTCGACCTGCGGCCTCGTGTCAATGCACGCCTCCCACCAGTGCCGATATACAGCCGATATATATATATATATTTTATATATATATATATATATATTATATATATATATATATATATATATATATATATATATATATATATATATATATATTTTTTTTTTTTTTTTTAGAGAGAGAAAGAGAGAGAGAGAGAGATCTAATATGACACTCTTCCATATTAGATATATAATTTAAGTTTAATGTAATTTTGCTGTATTTAGATATTGTATTTGCAATAAAGGGAAAAAAAAAAAGCTTGGTCTAATTATATTAACATTTCTCCTAAAAGCGCCCAAAAGTGGTGTTTGTGGTTAATTCTGTCAGATGACTATAGTGTAAACTTGGAGAGGTTGAGGTCATAGAGCGTGACCAGTGTTGTCATGTGAATGATAAAAATAAACTTATGCAAGTGCAATGATATTTGTGTGCTTAACAATGGGGCAAAACATTATGCACAATTTCTACACTCTAATTACATGTTTTACAATGTAACTTCAGTTTTTTTGAAAATGAAACTCAGAACACTCCAGAACATTCATGACAGATAATTATAGATCATTAGGCTACAGATAATTACAGGACATTACTGTTATCTTACTGCCCTCGTGTGTCGTGAACTGGAAATGCATAGAGCACAACACAAATATATACTACTCGTCAGATTTTGCTACCAGTGTAAATTTTCATGTGGAGTGTGATGTAATAACGCCCTAACCTACCTAATCCCTAACCCCAAACTTTAGAAATATTCAAATACACTTTTGGTAGCATAATTTAATGGGTGGGATAAAATGTCAGGACACCCTGTTTTGCGGCTGGAAGAGTATCCACTGGCACTGTGTAAAACAAATGCCAGAATACTTGGGAAAAATCAGGGACTTGGCCGAAGGAAAATGAATCATTGGAAACCATTCAACCTTGACTTCATAATAAGGAAAACTAATATTGTGGAATTCATTGGTTACCATGCAATTTCCAGCTTTCTTAAGATTTTTTTTATTTAGTGTTCAACAGAGGAGAAGTAAATCTAACAACAGATTTGAGACAAATTAATGGTGAGTAAATTAAGACTTTTTGGGGGGGGGGGGGGGGGGGGTGAACTATCCCTTTAACTGCTGTACTTCTGCCACCTGCTGGTTATAAGTTGAGTTGTATGACTTTTTCATCTGACATATTTACATGTAATAAATGCTGAAAAACGACTATGAGTTTAAATATTGAACCAACTGTGTTCTGGTATTATGTATCTATTTACATTCAAAACCTATTAAAGCCCATTCCCGCCACTGAATAAAAAAATATTAATAATAAATGCAATGTAAAAAATATGTAAATTCAGAATTCCGAGTTATAAAGTCAGAATTGCTAGTAATTAAGTCAGAACTTTAATAACTTAGAATTCTAAGTTTATAACTCGCAATTTTGACTTAACAGGCTAACTCACAATTCTGACTCATATCTCAAAATTCTGACTTAATAACTCACAATTCTGACTTTATAACTCAGAATTATGATGTATAACTCACAAATCTGACTTAATAACTCAAAAATCTGACTTAATAACTCAGAATTCTGACTTAATAACTCACAATTCCGACTTAATAACTTATAATTCTGACTTTATAAATCACAATTCTGACTTAATAACACAATTCTGACTTAATAACTCACAATTATAATTTAATAACTCACAAATTTGACTTAATAACTTACAATTCTGATTTAATAACTCATAATTCTGACTAACTCACAATTCTAACTTTATAACTCACAATTCTGAATTAATAACTCGGAACTCTGACTTAATAACTGAATTCTAACTTAATAACTCACAAATCTGAATGGAAATCTGAATGGAATTTTGACTGTAAAACTCAGAATTCTGACTTTATTATTTTTTTTACATTGTATTTTTTTTTTTTGTTTTTTTTTTTTATTCAGTGGCGGGAACGGGTTTCAATACTCTACAGTCCTACCTTACCGTAGAATGAAATCCATGTCTTTTAAATGTAACTATCCGACACTGTAGCATTTTTTTTGTAAATATAAAAAATTTACTTGTAAAATAGAAATTCACAATTGACTTTTTAAATTATTGTTATTATTATTAAAATGATAAAACATAGGTAACAATGTACTGTTTACAAACGCCACGCCGCACGTGACAGGGGCGTTACCTTGGCTCGACCCACCTGTTCTTCCATTCATTTCTGCTTCAACACTTCCTGTAAAAGGTAAACAAATGGAGCTCCGCACTCCGAATCGTAAAATGGTTCAAAATGTAAGCCTAATGCGGATATTTAAGTATTCAAAATGCCCGGACAAAAGAGAAAGTTTAATGTTCGCTTTCCACCCGTGAGTATTTTTGTACTTGGAAGTTTTGTGAGCTTTGTGGGGCACCTCTGCGACTGCGAACCGTTCCACTCATCCTGCTGTTGTTCGACTTTCGGCCATGCAGGGACGCGTCAAGAAAATAATGCAGAAGGACACTGAGGTGGGTCGAATCGCTACAGCTGTACCAGTCATCATATGTATCCTTACAAAACAGTGAATGACGCATGCTGTTGCGTTCTGGGTAATATTTGTAGCTAGAATCATTTGCAAGTTATTAAAGTATTACAACACACTTAACAATTAGGGTACCTCAGTTTACAAATTAAGCATGTTTTATTTACTTATTTGTTGTTGTTGTTGTTATTATTTTTATTATTATTGTCATTTATTTGTTTGTTTATATTTATGCACTTATTTTTTTGCATATTTGTAACTTTATTTTAATGAATGTTTAATATGTCGATTCCTCAAACTTGACTTTTTTTGTTCCGTCCACGCTTATGCTGGTGATGCCCTGGGCAACATCGCAAGATCTTTGAGATTGGCTCAAAATAGCTCTCAACTATGACTCTATAAAGAGTCGGTTTCTCTGCATGGACCCTATGGCATGGACCTATGAGAATCTTTTATTCAATCTTTTGTTGTTAGTTTTTAAGTCAAATTAGATCAATTGTATTTGAAGAACAGCGATTCCAACAGGTTGTCTCTCGACTACTGCGTTATTTTGCTCTATTGACTCTTTAGTTCATAGAACGTCACGATTGGCACAGATAAGTTAATAGTTTTTAAGATTCAAACTTTCAAAAGAATCAATTTATTGACTTTGACTTTTTAGTGATTTTGTTCTGTATGGCCCTTAGTTCATATTTACTGAATATTGTAATCAGTTCAAATCAGTGAAATTGCATTTCTAAAACCACAACTGAAAAAAAAATTAAGTAATTTCATTGACTTTTTTGTCCTGTTGACTCCTTAGTTCGTATTTCTGAAGTTTTTATTGGTTCAAATCAGTGAAATAACTTTCTAAAAATCAACACTTCAGATAGGTTCCACAGAGGGGCAGACTGATTTTGAGGCCCTAACTAAGCAATTCCAGGTATGGGGCCCTATTGAAATATTCTTTCTCTATGAATATTTTTTTCTTTCGTTAATGAATTGCATGTTAAAAAGTATATATGTGTATATATGTGTATATATATATATATATATATATATATATATATATATATATATATATATATATATATATATATATATATATATATATATATATACGGTTGAAGTCAGAATTATTAGCCCCCTCCAAATTATTATCATCTGTTTATTTTTTTTCCCCAATTTCTGTTTAACAGAGAGCAGATATTTTTCAACTAATTCCTTAACATATTAGTTTTAATAACTCATTTATTATAACTAATTTTTTTTATACAGTACATAATCATACCTGCCAATATTCCCGTTTTCCCTGGGAGTCTCCCATCAGAATTATTAGCTACCTTTCATGTTTTCTTTCCTTTTTAAATATTTCCATTTAAAAATTGTTTAAAAGAGCAAGTAAATTTTCACAGTATGTCTGATAATATTTTTTCTTCTGGAGAACGTCTTATTTGTTTTATTTTGTCTAGAATAAAAGCATTTTTTTTTCATGAACCATTTTAGGGTCAAAATTATATTCCCCTTCAAGCTAAATTTTTTTCCCTACAGAACAAACCATCATTATACAATAACTTGCCTAATTAACTTAACCTGCCTTATTAACCTAATTAACTTACTTAAGCCTTTAAATGTCACTGTAAGTTGTAAGTATTCTGTAAGTGTCTTGAAAAATATCTAGTTAAATATTATTTACTGTTATCATGGCAAAGATAAAATAAATCAGTTATTAGAAATGAGTTATTAAAGCATTTAGAAATGTGTTAAGAAAAATCTCTCCGTTAAACAGAAATTGGGGTAAAAAATAAACAGGGGGCTAATAATTCTGACTTCAACTGTGTATGTGTAAAATATATTTTCATATTTAAAGTGACCCTTTATCTTCTTAATGTATAATTAAATACAATAAATTTACAAATAAAAGCAAGTTCACCAACTATATACAATTAAATAGCCATTATTTGTGATAAGATTTTAATATAAATAACAAAAAAACATTTGAACAAATTTAACTCACAATCAATCGAATTCAATAATTGCTGTTTGTGAATCGCAGTGGTTACTTTTTACTTGGTGAAATGCTCGTTTCATTGTTTGTCTTATTTCTACTTTTTTGCACTCAACTACAGCTTTACTCTGATTGCTGGCAGGCAAATGTCTTTAAACCACTTACAGCTCGAGCATGTGCAGTACGGAAGGAACGTCCCATTATTCATGGGGGCCCCCAGTTTTGAAAAGAAGTAATCTGTACAGTTATAGACAGATTTTACAACATACGATAGAAAATTTATAAAACAGCTATATGAATTACTGTTGAAGTCAAAATTATTACCCCCCCCTTTGAATTCTTTTTTTTTTTTATATTTTCCAAATGATGTTTAAACAGATGTTTACTTGTTTAAAAGAGCAAGTAAATTTTAACAGTATGTCTGATAATATTTTTTCTTCTGGAGAAAGTCTTACTTGTTTTATTTCGGCTAGAATAAGAGCAGTTTTAATTTTTTTTAAACACCATTCAAGCAAATATTTATTAGCCCCTTTAAGCTATATATTTTTTCTCGATAGTCTACAGAACAAATCTTTGTTATACAATAACTTGCCTACGTACCCTAACCTGCCTAGTTAACCTAATTAAGCTAGTTAAGCATTTAAATGTCACTTTAAGCTGTACAGAAGTGTCGTAAAAAATATCTAGTTAAATATTATTTACTGTCATCATGGCAAAGATAAAATAAATCCGTTATTAGAAATGAGTTATTGAACTATTGTGTTTAGAAATGTGTTGAAAAAAAAATCTGTAAAACAGAAATTGAGAAAAAAATAAACAGGGGGCTAAGAATTCTGACTTCAACTGTATATAGGCTTCTTGGCATCGGTCCGGGCCCCCTAATTCCCAGGGGCCCTAAGTGGCTGCTTACCTCATTTATTGGTTGCCCCTACCTCAACACTTTTTGATTTTTTCATTCTTTTGATTACTTCATTCTTTTTTTGTAAATCAGTAAAAAGATGCTCTAGTTTCAAACCCGTTTCAAATAAGTTATCCTTCGACTCTTTGATTTTGTTGTTCTATTGACTCTTTACAATAACCCTCATATGAAATAAGAGAATTATCTGTCTTAAATTAAATTATGGTAAGTCATTAATATAGCTGTTACGTTCCATGACTTGACATTTAGCTAAAGCTTTAGAAATATTCCTCAAATCTCTTCTCACCATGACCTGTAAAATAACCCAGTCCAGAAACAGCAGAGTGATGTCCATCAATCACATGTGAGATTCCTCTTCTATTAAAAAACATATAATTAATAACAGTGTTTTTTTTCTTAGTTTGTGTCCTAAACATATTTGTGTTGTTTAATCTTACGTTGTAGGAAGCAGTGTATTAATTCAGAGAAGCTGTTTGACTTCCTGAAGGATGTGGCAGATCAGACCTCTACCTCATCAACATCAGAAACATGCAAAACAAAGGGCAAATGGCAGTCCCACAGGTACAATATCACTCATCAGAATGCACGTTATGTCCTTGAAATATATAAAAGTAAGCTTGTGCCATACAAGCAGTCATTTTAATCTAAATATTTTTCAGTAGGAGAAGATGGCAAAATGTTTCCATCAAAGCCAGGTCACCTGAGCGAGAGGAGACGCCTCAAAAAACTGCCAGTGATCTGGTCATCAACACTGATTCCTCCAGTGTAAGTGACTCAAATTGAAGAAGGAACATAGATTATATTTTATTTTTTTCTGGTTTTAGAAAGTAATAAATTAAATGAATGAGATGTGGGTTTTTTTTTTAGCAAACCTGGTAAATCAGCTCTCAAATACACAATTTTACTGATTCACGTAGATTTATTTGTGAATTGGACTGAAGTGATTGGATCGGTTCTCAAGTTAGCAGCTCAACATTTCATAGAGCAACAAATAATAACTTGACTTCTAGTTGATCTATTGGAAAAGTGGCAGAAGGTAGATTATTTTCAGATAATTCGTCACAAAAAACCCATTGGAATCCACATGGACCCAAGATTCTCATAGAAATCAGTCAAGTTTGGTGAAGGAAAAATCATGGTTTGGGGTCACATTCAGTATGGGAGTGAGCAAGAGATCTGCAGAGAGGATGGAAACATCAACAGCCTGAGGTATCAATACATTTGTTCTCCCCGTTAAATTACACATCTCAGGAGAGGAGAGAACTCTGGGAGTCCTTCAAGAACACTTTCTTTGCCATTCCAGATGAAGTTATTTGAGTCATTGCAGAGATGCATGGATGAAGTCCTTCAAGCTCATGGGAGTCATACAAAATATTAATTCTTTTCCACTGCACCATGACTTCATTTTCTATACTGTACAATATTTCTGTTACGTGCCAAGACGTTTGGCTAAGCAAAGTGAGACCTTACTTCCTAATTAAATGATTAAAAATCAAGGCATGATCGTATTTTATTCTTGGGAAAATAAGCGCAATGTAGAGGCATTTGCCCTTTATATAAGCCACTTCTGATACCCAATGATAAACTTGAAGTCAAGTTATTATTTGTTGTTCCTAAAACTTGGATAAACAATAAGACTTTTGTCAGGTAGTGTATGTAAAAACTTTTAGTTAACTGGTAGACTCAGACTCAGCTTTATTATCTCATTAGGGCAAACTAAAATTGCAACAAGGTACCATAACACAGGCGAAGTTCCATGTACACATTAAAAAACTAAATAAATTTTACCACACAACATCCACACATCACCACATAGAAACATCCCCCTCCCCCCTGGACTCATTTAAAGACCTAATGGCCACCATTATAAAAGAATTTCTGGTTCTATTTGTCCTGCACATAGGAACCCTAAAACGACATCCTGATGGCAACAGCTGAAATACAGAGTACAGAGGGTGATCCGGAGTGCATAGTATACCCTGAGCTCTCCTTAGAACATAATTATGGTAGATTACCATTAGACCAGTCTGATTAAAACCAATGATCTTGCCTGCCACCTTCACCAGGCTGCTCAACCTGTTCTTGCTTGACACACTCAGATTGCCGTACCATGCTACAATGCAAAAAGATAAAATAGATTCGATAAATTGTTTATAAAACAGCGTCATCATAGAGGTACAGACCTGAAATGATCTAAGTTTCCTCAGAAAAAACAATCTTTGTTGGACGTTTTTATATACAGCCTGGGTGTTAGGTTGAAATGTCAACATATTATCAATAACAACCCCTAGATATTTATGCGTATCAACAATTTCAATGTCCAAGCCTTTAATATTAGTTATGTTCGGGGTTGGAGAAGCCATCCTGTAATCTATCACCATATCGTTTGTTTTACTTGCATTTAACTGAAGAGAAAATCTATCACACCAGGAAGTAAACTCCTGCACAGCAGGACCATGCCCCAAATCCTGATCGTAGAGGAGACTCACCTAAAGTAGTCTAAATTTATTGCATTTCAAAAAAAAAAAAAAAAAAAAAACCTTTAGCTTTTCACAGTTCAGAAGATAAATGTATTGTTTTTATTATGTTTTTTAGGAGTCTGAGCTGTTCATCTGCTTGGAAACCCATTCCCCTTGACTGGGCATTTGAAAAGGTGAGATTCATACCAATGTTTCTACTCATGTTTATAACTGTACTAGTCCAGTGCTGTGTTATAACCTTTCATTTTATTCTTATTTAAGTTACACAAGATCCGACAATCTCTTTCACTGAAAACTGCAGTATCATTTATGAAGACCCAACATCTTTTTTGGGGGAGGGTGTTATTGTTAACCTGACATTTATATTTAATTTTTAATTTGTGAAATTGCTCTGTTGTGGTGTTATATTTGCCATGAAGTTAACCATATAAATTTGTTTTCTAGTTTTAAATTCCGATAAGGAATCTATTGTTTATAAAATGATCGAGATTCTGCGATAGCGAGCAGCACCACTTATTTTCTTTAAGTTGGATTCATGATTAAAACTGTAGTTTGAACCGCCTACTGTTTATAAGCTGTGACTTATAATATTTATAAAGGTAAATATTTACCATCTTTAAACTCAAGTTTTCATTTTCCACAGTAGGATACCCAGGGGTTCTTAAAGCCAGTTGTATATTTTATAGTGGATATTCTTATCTATAAAGCATATTTTAAGATGTAGATATTACACTATTATATAAATATGCCTTTTCTATTCTTAACTCAACTACTGTGATGAAAAGACAAATGAAATGTAGTTAAAAATGTTACACGAACTGTTACAAGGCGTTGTCTGAATAAATTATCTGAGGATGATGTTTCAAACATACTTTTATTTGAAGGAAATGACGTTCTTTGCCTGGTCACAAAAAGTGTGATGCCAAAAATGTACAAGGAAATAAATAAAACTCATCGGGATCATATTTTCGGGGGCAATATATCCCACATTTTTTTGGGTTACTGAATGACTTGTGGTTCCCTTTTCAAGCATTTAAAACATGTCAGCAGCTAACAGTACAGTACTTGCAGTCATACAGAGCAAATAGAAAAGCAGTGATCTAAAAAATAACCAGTTTTTCATTTTACATGACTTCCTTTTTAATGTAGACACAAAAGAAACATCTTATCGTTTTCTTGAGCAATATAAATGGCTATGAATAAAAATCACATGATCATAATACTATAAGATGCGGTGACAAATGTACATGAGTAAGAATTCCATCAGAAAGAAACGTTAACCGAGTGCTCTGAAATCTCTCTTTATTTTTGCTTCTCCAAACATCCAATCTTTTCATAACTCCGAGACCCTTTCCAAAAGCCAGCCAGTGCATAAAAGGCACCGTTCGACCCTGTGAGCCCTCACAGAACAGGACAGGAGTGCCGTCATGCTAAAACAAGTAGACTATATTACACACATACACCGATATGACTCATGTCCCCTTTTTAACACTCTTTTCAGTCCTGATTTCCAATCATTTAATAACTGTAAACATCAAAATCATCCAAATAATGTGATAAGAGCAATGTGATGTTGCCTGCTGTTTCAGTAGAGTCACATTCAGATCCTCTGTTTTTGTAGGTGGAGCCAAATGAAGAGAAATAAAAACGGTTAAAGAAAGAGCCAAAAAAAAAAAAAATCCAACAAGATATCTCTGAGGCTGCTACATCCTGTGCTCAGCAGAGTCGTGCGCCATAGCCAAATGTCTGTTTAATAGCGTGGCAGTAGTACCTCTGCCATCCATCTCGTGTTCGCTCTTCTTCGCTCTCAGGAACTCCTCGACAATCCACCTTTAGCTCTGTCTCATTACCCTTGTCTGTGAAAGTCAATGTCACCGTTGCGTAGTGCTCTGAAATGAGACAGACAGATGAGGTAAACATCGAGCAGTAAAACACTAATAAATCTAGGACTGGGCGATAGGATGAAAATCTCATATCTCCATACATATATAATCACAATACTGTACCATTTTAGTAAATTCAATCAATTAATAGTTTATCTATATTGACCACATGGAACACATTCTTTCGTTTAACTGCACACATGTTGCAAATCCTCACAATTCAAACACATTTGTAAAAAAAAACGCACTGCATTTTCTCACAATGCTTGCAAGTAGAACGGAACACAACGAAAATGTTTCAAGGGGACCTTAAAACAGAGACGGCTAATTAGTTTATGATTATTTAGGCTAAAAAATCAGGATAATCAGGATTTGTCAAATCCAGACAATCAGGATTTTTCTATAAAAGACAACAAAAAACTACAACTGCACTGAGCACTAGTCATGGCCCAATAAACATTTCAAAGTAGCATCTGTCATGTTTTAGTAGGGGTGTGACATTTTAACATAACGTAATTCGTATGGATCACGACCTATGATTAAGAACACGCATGACCTGCATATTAGTACTTTTTTTTACTGGTAGATTAATCCTAATGTTGTAATTATCACAGATTGATTGGCTCTCACGTCATTCAAATCACATGTATTAAAGCATTTAGCCTTTCCTGTAAAATATGATGACAGAAGTAGTTTTGGGGGGTTTCTTAGGTTATTAAAACTGTTTTCTATCTCTACTTGTTTAGCCTGCATCAATGTATTCAGTGTAAGCTGCATGATTAATCATTAAAAGATCAGGATCTCAACACCCCCGCAACATAAATGATGGTGATTTGCATATGTCTATTAATCCTTCCAATCGCTGCATTCAAATCTGTTTGAAAAACACAAAAATCGAGAAAGACGTTACAAACAGTCAAATAACACAGAATTACTAGGTGAACAGATTGTAATTTAGATAAAACCACTGATGTTTATGGTAAAGATTAAAATCAACGTCATGTGCATTTAACTAGATGCTCAAAAATCAAAGTTGTAGGCTGCTATTGCATTAAATTAATAAAAAAAATAAATTAATTAAATTTGTTTTATTTTTATTCAGCTGCTTAATTCTTCATTTTAATAAAACAGGTTCTGTTTTGTTAAAACCACAAGTGTCTTGCAGTGCTGTTCAAAAAAAATGGTCTGATCTGAGACACAAAAAAATAAATAAATAAATAATATATAAATATAAATATAATAACAAATAAAAAAATATATACAAATCCGAACTGTTAGATTTGTGATCAGTTACAGCCCTAAGTTTTAGGGTCCCCTTGAAACATTTCTGTTGTGTTCCATTCTGTTTGCAAGTGTTGTGAGAAAATGTAGGTTAATGTACGTTTTTTGTGTTTGCATTGTAAGGATTTGCAGCACGTGTGCTGTCAAAGGGTTAAAGATCTTCACTCAATTTGCTGGTGGTGTTTGTAACTGCACATGTTTTCTTAATTTGCAGCACATTTGGCTCTCTTGACCACTGTAGAAAGGACTTTATTTTTTATATTTTAAAGTATATACTCAGAAATGTACTCATTCATATGTGGTCATTTCTCACTTTGAATTTCTAGGCAAATATTTGATAAAAATGCAGAAAAGTAAAACCAATGTTAATAATATATAAAACACTTTTTAAAAGCTGATTACAAGTCCAACATAAAAAAATATTGCTAAATGTAAACATTGTGCTATCAGGATATGCCGAGGAGTTTACACAATATAAACATTGTGTGTTCATAGGGAAGGAAATACTTTACATGTGCAGTAGACAAAAACTTAAACTCAGCAGATTAGATTGCAGTAGGTTAAACTCCACAAAAGGAAGGTTTTAGTTAAAGGCTCCATTCAATCTATATAATTTCATCCCCAAATAAAAAAGAATAAATAATAATATGAATATGAATTTAAATATTAATATGAATCAAATAATAAACTGAACTAATCTTTGAAATAATCCAAATGAAAATGACTTGTTTGTAATAATTTAACAAATTAAAATAATAATAATTATAATAATTTAGCCTTTATTGATTTTTTATTTATTTCTGTTGCACACAAAAGACTTTTTTGACGAATGCTGGAAAAAGTAACTATTGATATCTTCACTGCGTAACCAATTATATTATGGATGTCAATGGCTATAGGTTTCCAGCAACATTCTTCTAAATATCTTTTTTTTTTTTGTTCAGAAGATTAAAAAATTAAGTTGGGACTGCGCAAATGATTGCACACTTTTCATTTTTGCGTGAACGGTCCTAACCCAAAAAAAAAAACTGATGAATACTGAATAGATCTAAACCAATGTATCTGTTGATTTCACAACTTGTTAAATCCATTGAGGCCGGTCAGTCATGTGTAGTGTTTCAGCTTACCACAAGGCCACGTGTTGAACCTCCACTTCATGACTATCTTCTGCTCTGATACCTGTTGAACCACAGCAAAATGTTCTCAGAAATCATTATTCACTTATCACTATCAATACTCTAGCAGTTTATTTACAGGCTAGCATCATGTAGTTACGTTATATTTATATTTGAAACCAAAATCTCACCAGCTCCAGGAATTCTCCGTTCACATTTCCATTCAATAGGCGAAATTTGCCACCTTTTTCCCCTTCAACCATAGCACCGCTGCGTGTGAACGCCTGAACCAGCTAAAATGAACAATTCGAGATTCTTCTTAAACAAATTGTGTTATTAATGATTCTCCTTTCATTCTAAAATCCCACTGATTAGGGGATGTCTAGATGCTGTTTTAAGCAATGCGCCAATCTTAGCAATCTCACCTCCTGATTGAGAAAGACCCGATACAGCTCTTCTGGTGAGGTGAGGAAAGTGTCCCTTATCGAAAACTTGCAGGTTGGGATTTTTACTCCTGTGTTGGAAGGCGGAGGAGCAGTGCTACAGGAGCCAATCTAAAAAAACACACACAAATAAGGAGTTTCAGATGGTTCAGTTTCATTTATATCAAAATGATTAATAAAACCATTTTAGTGCAGCACATTTACTTAAAGGAATTATTTTGTTTAATAGGCTCATTTAACAAGTTTCCTAAGTAAAACACTTGAGTTTTACCATTTCTAAATCCATTCAGTCGATTTCTGGGTCTGACAGGAGCACTTTTAGCTTAACATAATTTACTAAGGGTGCTTTCATACTAGTGTTGCATCGATAGATGATGCAATCGTCCATCGCTGAAGGCCAATAGCCATCACGATGCTGAGCCAGCTTTGTGATGCTCCACAACGCCTAGCCCCGGTTGCAGCAGCAACCCACTCACAAAAAATACACACATGGCCCCGTACACATCACACAGCTGAAAACACACATCACGTAGGTAGGCTACAAATAATTAATTAATTAGTTAAGAATGAACTAATTATTCATAAATCATTCATTCACTGCCGCCTACAACAACGATGCTATCTTCCATCGCGATGTTTCACATTACACATCATACGATGCCAAATTAGTCGACATTACCCAACCCTATTTTACATCTGTAGATTGATTGTTTTGTTCGGAAACAGGGATGAAAATTGTTACAATGTTGCGTTTTGTTCTTGGTGCGGTTCGCTTTGCTTTCACGCAGCAAAGTCTCTAAACGGACCAAAATATCTAAAACAAGACACATGCGAGTAAACTCTTTTCACATTGGTTCCAGTTTATTTTGAGTCCCCCTCAGCTGCCATGCCTCCTTATTTTAATTTAAGGCAATAAGCAATAAGACATTAAAAGTGAAAAGCTGCGCTTTAATTTTGAATGGAGAGAGGGGTAAGATTTTCTCATACACAACTGTTGACTAGAATTATGCATTATAGGCTTTACATTATAGAGAGAAATAACAGATAAACCAAGACTGCTGTTCTGTAAATTTTCTTAATGGATAAAACAGCTCTTGTTAATATTTCAGCATGCCTTTACTTTCGTATTTGACATGAAACGCACATTTATCGGTAAGAATGACATCCCGCACTACTCATAATTCTCTCTTTGTATAGTCATAAATATGCCTATTACATATCCATTGTACACTGTAATATAAGCTGGTTCAGATCATATTGCTTTCTGAGTACAATGGATCCGTTCCAGAGTTTGTTTCAATCGAATTGTTCTGAAACAAGAGTCTAGGTGTGAAAGCACCCTTAATCAGATTAGGCCTCAGAGTTCCTACACAGACATATTAAGTGGCAGACCACCTCGATACCGCTTATTAATAATTATTTACTTTTACCACAACAATACATTGACAACCGCATCTCTGTATGCAAACATGAGTGGAAAACCTTAAATATAAATGAAAGACCATATTCAATATTATTGTAGTATACCTTTTGGTTTATCTGTATTCAAAACGGAACAAAAAAAAACTTTAAAGTAGCCTATTTGCCGACAACCTAAATGCAGAATTCTTTTATCCATTAGGCAAATATTAAGTAAATAGCTTGAACATTTATCTTAAATGACCGTTATATATTTAGATCCCTCCATTTCGCTTATCCATAATTTGTATATATTTTTTACAATTTCAAAATCCACTTTTAGATTTTATCTCAATTTAATGATAACTTATTAAATGTGGTTAATTAGATATAATTACATCCATGATCTGCTGATTAATTACATTTATTAAATACATTTCAAAAATGATAGAGTTCAGATGAATGTCTTTTTTTACTTTAATAAATGTCTGCAATTCCACTGCAAGTGTTTGAATTTTTTGTATTTGAAAAAGTCATTGATGTGACAAATATTCAAATACTTGGGAGTGATGGATATGCACAACAGTTAATTCAAAGTAGCATTGAAAAGGCTCACCTGAGTTTTGCTGGTCTCAGTTATAGCCTGGCCTGTTGGCTGTTTGGTCATGCCGTTGGCTGTGGGTAGGATCATGCCCTGTGTGAACTCTACAACAAACAACAGCATTCAACATCAGAAAAACGCCACAAACCCTTGCATGTGTTCGTTTTTTGGTGTCCCTGTGAGACTTGCCTGTTTTGAGGAAGCCCACATAGCTGGCAAGAGCCGTGCGAATTTTATTGGCTCCCTCCTTCCTCATCAGAGATAGCAGCGCTGTTTCCGGTTCATCTTTACAAAGACTGACACCGATCTAAGAGAGTCAACAAAAATATCATCAGCACTTACATAACAGATATTGCTGGATATATATATACACGGCCATATAATTATTCGTGTTTAGATCATTGGCTACATTTACAAGGATGCTTTTTCTTTAATTAGGAATCAAATTATTCCAACTGATGAATCAGACATGAATGCTAAATAAAGTAATCAGGTCCTTCTGTTTAATTTTTGTTCAAAAAGCAGAGTTAGAAATTACTGACAGGATCTCAAAGATTTTGAATCCAAGGGCCTTTTAAAATTTACTGGGATGGAATGTGCCAAAAAATTCTAGGCTAAAGCTGAAGACTGGAGCTTCTTTGTAATAATTATTGATTGCTTTATTAAATAATACAAAGTAAATTTTTAAGACTTAAAATTTAACTCAATAACTTGAATTTGACAGATTTTTTAAAAAACACAAGCCAATAAAATAACCACATTTTGTTGACAGTGATTAAGTATAGGCAGCATTTTTGCTATGACAGCACAGTCATGCTACAGGGTTTATGCATGCTAATAGGACTTTTAATTTGCCAGTAACCTGGGTTAACCGCTTCCAGTGAACTAAATGACATTGCAAAATCGGTGCGTTTGAGGTCTGTTTTCTTGAAAAATCAGCGATCTCCACTAGCTGAGTGATATCCAATATAAAGCGGGTCTCAGATTGTACAAGAAACACTGCATTAAATCACATTTTCCCCGCCATGTCTTTATAATATGAATAATTATTTTACCCTAGTATATTCAATGGAGCTTTTGCGCTCCTCTGCCGATTCTGACAAGCGTGTGCATGTAATCGGCTTTTTGTCTCGTTTTACGCTTGAGCAACTACATGAATGCCAAAGTCTATTTAACTGATTATATTTTAATTACAACATCGATGCTGTTAAAGGAACCATTTAAAATGGGAAAAAACTCACAATAAAAGGCCACCGGAAGTTTATCATTATGGGAACAACACTAGCTCGACATATACCCTATTGCAAGCAGCTCCATATATATTTTTATAAAGTTCCAAATAGCTCAGTATACCGTTCTGTGGAGATTCTGCTCATTTATAGCCTTGCTGTCCACTGCCCTTACGCTTTAATCAGAACAGCAACAAACAGCTCTTGCATGGCACAAGCCATTGAAATCAATAGGTTTTACAGCGCAACACTTTCTGTGTCCAGTGTGAAAGCTGCTTCAATCCACACAGGGACTATGGCTGAAAGAAGAGTGAAACCTGAGTGCTGAACACTGCTGTCGGAGATTTTTCTCTTTTAGGCCCAAAACCTAAAATGCCATTTTCAAATGCCAAATTCAATGAAATTTACAACCATGAATTAAAAATTGTAAATGCAGTTTTAACAATGTTCCTAGAATCATATATATATATATATATATATATATATATATATATATATATATATATATATATATATATATATATATATATATATATATATATTTTTTTTTTTTTTTTTTTTTTTTTTTTAATTAATGTTCATATCTTTTCCTGGACTACAAATCAGAATTTTAATAAGAGGTTTCCTCATCTTTAACAACCAAAAATGAATTGAAGTGTAACATGCTAAATTATTCGTTCATATATTTTTCTTCGGCTTAGTCTCTATTTTAGAAGTTGCTACAGCGGATTAACAGGCACTGTAATTATTTTTAAATCAAATTTAAAATAATCTCAAAGCCCAATCAGAGGCTTTCTGAAGTCCTCTATTTTGGATTGGCCCTCTGGTTGAGAAACACTGCTTTAGTGGGCTATCAAGCTCATTTGGTGCTCACAGTTCGGTTTTTCTGGAAAACTTCAACACTGTTTTCTAAACCCAAAAACCAAACGGTCCACATAAAAATCAATCAATCAATCTACGGACAATATACAATACGTCAAAAAAAAAATCTATATATATATATATATATATATAACAAATAAACATTACTGAGTAACTTACATCAAAGTCATCGATGTCATTTTCATCCGAAAGATTTGGAATGTCAATGTTTCCCTTGTATTTGATACCCGATGTTGATGTCCCTATGAAAACAATACAAATCACAACAATTAAAATGACATTAATGTATTAAACTTCAATGTTTACTAAACTAGATTCAAATAAACCTTACTTTACTCTGGGCCATATTCATCCTTAAGTACCTTCTTTTTTGTACTTTAAATAACAATATAAATATGTAAGAATATTAGGAAGACACAAACAATATTTTTAAATACAACTGGGAATAAGTCAAGGTTCCTTACTGATCAGTTTATTTTCAATTTGTCCAGATACATGGTTACAGGTGTCCAACTTTGTATAAAACTTCATATCTTTGACATATGTTCCATTCTACACATAAATGTATGTTTTTATATCCACTGGGCCATTGTACGATGTGTGGTTTCATCCAATTAATTGTATGGATTTTCTAGCACTTTAAAAGACTATGTGTAGTATATGCATCTCTGTTTTTTTCTACATAAATCCTGGGGCATCCTATCAAGCAAGGAAACACAAGGGAGTTTAAAGCAAGTCTATATACAGTACAAATTTTACACAATCTCAACTTTTACCCTCTGCCAAAATGTAAATATTTTCAAACATTGCAAAAATACATTTAAGTGATCTACCTTTCCACACCCCATCCAACATTCCTCTGCATCTGTGCTGTTTTAACATTCATTTTTGAGAGTATGTTTAATTTTTATTATTGACTTAATAAAACTAACCAGAGAAAGAGTCGTTTAAATAAAAACAAACACTTTACAGCTGCTTTATAGCAGAATTGAACGTAATTTTAAGAAGAAAAAAAAACATTACTATTATCATCATTCTTCTTCTTATTATCATATGCTTTATAATCACTAATTTTAAATGTTAGTCTTGTTTTTGAGAGGAATTGCATCCCTGAACGAAGAAGAAAAAAGAACTTTGTTTGTGGCTACAATGGGGTCTTTAGTTTAGTTATACCTGATTTCAATCACAGTGTTCCTTACCTGTCCAGGCGGCCTTTAGATTCCACTCATAGAAGAATATAAGCTTTCCTTTGCGATTGTTGATGGAAGCTTCTCCCTCCACCTTGCTGACCTCTGTGATCTCACACTTGCCCTCTTCGCTCTCCACCTGCAACCCCATGAGTAGCTCCTTCAGCTTCTCTGATGACCAGCTTGTGACGTCCCTCTCTGTCCTAATAATACAAAGCACACTCTGTTATAGTATTCCCTCATTTCCAGGGCTCCACAACAAGGTCATTTTTTTTAACTAGTGCTTTTAGATTATTGCTTTGGATTCGTCATGCCAAAATCAAAACTTCTCCATTATAATTTTAAAACTGCAGGAAAGGTAGGAGTTGAAAAAGACTATAGTCAAACAAATGACAAGTGATTAACATTACATTCAAGTATATAAAATATGCAGAGGTCTTCAGCCTAATTTTACTGAAAACAAAGTGGCCAAGAACTACTCATCATGGACACTATATTGCTGGACAGATTAATGGCATCCAAAATGACATTGTTTTGACATAATATACCAGAGGAGAATGGCCAGACTGATTCTAGTCTATAGGAAGGCAACAGTAACTCAATCACTCATTACAACCAAGGTATGTGGAAGAGAATCTCTGAATGCACAATATGTCCAACCTTTTGGATGGGCTACAGCATAAGACCACACCGGGTGCCACTTCTGTAAGCTTAGAACAGGGAACTTTAAGGCTACAATTCTTTGAGGCTCACCAAAACTAGACAACATGAAAGCATGGATCCATCCTGCCTTATATCAACGGATCAGGCTGGTGGTCACAGTGTGCCCCATCTTCTGATGGCTATTTCCAGCAGGATAACACTCCATGTCGTAAAGCGTGAATCATCTCAGACTGGTTTCTTGAACATAACAACGAGTACACTGTACTCAAATGGCCTGCACAGTCACCAGAGCTCTGTCCAATGAAGCACCTTTGTCATGTGGTGGAACGAGAGATTCGAATCATGAATGTGCAGCCGACAACTCTGCAGCAACTGTGTAATGCTTTCATGTCAATATAGATCAAAGTCTCTGAGGAACATTTTCAGTACCTTGTTGAAACTATGCCATGAAGGATTAGGCAGTTCTGAAGATTATTTGTTTTAAAATCTACAAATGTAAGCATGCAGTGAGATCATAAAAAAATATTAAAAATTTGTACGTGCTGTAATGTGGCTGAAATGGAGCCTATGCATGTAATTTGTTTAAAATATTAAATGCAAATGCACTCGCCTACAAAAATCACACCAATCATTTAATAATAATAAATTATTTACAAATAGACATTAAATAATCTGATTAATTTTATTTTTATGTTTATACTATATATTATATATACCCAACTCCACTGACAATGCAGCACATTTGTCCCAAAAGTCTTTTAAGCTGAAGCCAGGCGATCACATTGTCCAGCCCTGTTCTATATCTTAATTAATCCTCACTTATTACTCCTGATATAATAACTTTGGTCGAAAAGTGGAAAAACAGGTTTTGTGTCAGAGAATTGTCTGATTTTAAAATGCATCCAGTGTGAAATTTAATTAAAGAAATACTTAATTTCGTCTTTGAAAGCACTTATTTGCAAAAAAATTACAATAAGCCAATGTCAAATGTTTTATGTTTTTAGGCTTTAAACATTAGGGAAAGAGGTACACTTCATATTAATATTGCTGAAAATGTATAGTATAGACCACAGAGAGAGATTGTTTTTTTATTTTATTTCAGAGGAATATTTTTATTATACCAAATTGTCATTTTCTGCAAATAAATGCTCTAAAAAACTCTCTAAAAAATATTTTAATGACATGTTTTCAGAAGAGAAGTATTAAACTAAACATGTGGGCCATTCTACCAGAAACATACATTTTTACTAATAAAAATGTGACAGGGTCTGACATAAGCTTGTCTTCCTCAAAAAAAAATAAATAAATAAATAAAATACATACAAAGCAAGTATAAAATCATACAATTCAATGATAGAACACATCCTTGATCCCTGCCAGCTTCTCCATCAAATGATGTCATATCCTTTGAGTCATAACCTTAAAAGTGTATTGCACGCATTTTATGTTAAATTTAATACAAATGTGACAGGACAGACAGAAACATGGGGGGAACAGTACATTTTTTTTTGTATTATATATTTGTAGTATTTATTTGTAGAATTTATTTTTATTTTCATATTTTTAATCAATTGATGTGAAAGAAAACAACCTAAACTGGCTATTTCTGAAATATTTTTTTAAATACCAATTTTTAGTATGACAAAACTAGTAAAGCTGTTGGTTCATTTGAGCTAAGGACAAGGACAATGACAGGGTTTACATTTGTAAAGTGTTTTAATAAAGATAAAAAATCTGAGAACCAAACGAATGACACATTCCTTTACAGAACAACTCAAAAAATCAGTCAATTTTAGACATTTTTTGGGATTAATTACTGTTTATTTACTGTATTAACACTACTGGTCAAAAGTTTAGGGTCAATTTTTTGTTTTTTTAAATATAATTTTTATTAAATAATTTAAATAAAATGATTCTGTTCATCAAGGTGTTTCCCAGTGATGGGTTGCGGCTGGAAGGGCATCCGCTGCGTAAAAATGTGTTGGATAAGTTGGCGGTTCATTCCACTGTGGCGACCCCGGATTAATTGTTAAATACTTATTCGTTAAATATTTGTTATTATTATTGTATGTAGTTTCAATTAAAATAATTACTCCAGTCGTTATTGTTTTGCTTTTATTACTACTATTAATAATATGTACGGTTCTCGTAGAATGTCCCACGTATTTATCAGTGACAAATCCAAATAACTGGTTCAACAGTATTTGCTGTCAAGTGTTAAAAGCGGAGGATGGAGATGTGGCCCATGGCAATGTAATGCAGGGCTCAACAATAAGGACCACAAAATGGCCCGGGGCCAGCGTGAGGGATGTTCGGGACAGTAGAGAGAATTGTTACTGGCCCGATCAGGCCAGTCTGCCTTGTCACAAAATTTTAAATTGCCTTCGAGTCTTCGACTATTTGTCAATTGCGTGCATATATAAAGTTTTAGAATTGAGAAACAATTTGTGCTTTAAAGTCTTTGAATGTTTCGCCTTTTCTATGAAGTCGTAAACCCCATATTGGTTTTTGGTTCCTTTTATCTGATTGGATGTTGTGAGCACGTTATTTTTTCCACAACCTGGTAAAAACCAGTTAAGTGAAGAGACGACGACATCAAATTAGGCTAAAAGAAAGTCTGTTTCTAACGATGTGAAAACAGATATTTACATGCGTACAACACAATGAAAAAAATTAAGTGATGTTTAGCATAGTTTTCTTTCACCTTTAGGTCAGCCATCTTTTGTTTTGCAACAAAATACCAGCACATTTTCCATACAGCTTTATTTTACTGCTTAAATGTGTAATTTTTAAAAATATTTTAATTCTAAATTCACAGGCATTATTTTTGACACATTATTTAAAATATGTGGCTAAGAATTAGCTATTTTTTATTTCATTTTTTTGGTGGGGCAAGTGAAAATTTTGGCAGGGCAAGTAACAATCTAAATCACTGGTCCAATCAGGCCAGTAGAAAATATCCTTAGCGATGAACCCCGTAATGCTTTACTAGACTGATCAAATCCAATCCCTACAGTCCTTTCACAGTTCGTGTTGTTAAACCAATTAATTAAACACTTTAGTACATTCAAACCATTTAAATTGCTGTAGGAGCATCTCTTCTTCAGTAATGATGAATACCCATGCCACCTTACACTGTTGAACCGGAGACGCTAACGAGTAAAGCCGAAGTGAACTGTCGCAGAACAGTTCACAGCTCGAGTGACAGCAGGATAAAAACAAACATTTCCTGAATATATATTATTAAAAACACCAAAGCGTCAGGTGAAAGAAACGTTACAAGCATGGCATAAATACACTTGTGACGACACTAGCCAGACATCCGCATTTGACTTCGTAAATAAAACATAAAAACAGCAACAACAGCTTGAGTGGTTTCTAATACAGCGAGCTTTTAATCCAACACCGACCTAACCGCATTTTCTCCGGGGTGTTCGACACGGAAATGACGGCTGGATCAGTGGAGAGTGAGTGTGCTTTAGCGTGTTAGCACCAAGATGGCTCGAGCAGTGAGTGTGAGTGTATTTGCCGGCTGAATCTCACCAGTGCCAGTTGTTGACGTTTGTGGCGTCCGCTCGCTCCTCCACGATCCAGCGAGGGTCTCCTTCTCCCCACTTTGCCATCTTGGGTGAATACAGATGTTGTATGCGCGTCTGTTGTATGTAACGAATGAAGCCGTGGACTCGCTCTGAATGTGTCTGTCACGCGTGAAATCTCGCTTCTGGAAACCTCTCGACTGCTGCCGAAGGTTTTGTTGCTCGTAGAAATTACTGGAAACGGAAGTGAGTCGCGCGCTCAGAAATCCGTGCTGAACACGAGGCTGAGTGGAGAGGATTCCGCGTGAAGCAGGAGGACGGTTTGATGGTGCAATAGTATCCAGGTATAATTTTACTAGACTTTCGAAATGAATAGTTAGGGTTACCTTTATACAAACACATTTCAAAATAATTTAATTAGAATTTTAATATGCAAAATAACAACATGGAGTCTATGTAAATGGAAGATAACGTCTGAAAATGACTTGTTTCTGAAGTAGCACGAATGAGTCGTTTGGACAAAACTCAATCTAAAATAATGCTGTTAAAGTCTGTGTGAAATCTTTTTGTTTGTTTGTTTGTTTCTTTCTTTCTTTTGCTTATCCACCTTGTAATTTTTTAAATGAAAGATAAATCTCTGAAAGTTAATCTTTTAAAGCAGATATGCCCAGAGTTGGCCCACCATCTCATCTCATCTGAGAGGAGAGTGAGCATGATGAAGAGTTTTTGGGTAATTGCCTTTGATCGTCATTTTTTATAGTTCTATATTTTGTTTGCTTTATTTCTGAGCTATAAAAAAGCTAACTGAAATTAAATGTTTCTATTAAATGTTCTAACTGAATCTAAATGTTTTTAAAAATGTATGTATATACTATCACTCGACAGATAAGAGGACTATGCAGAACACATTGGCAAGCAAATTCTTGACAAACACTAGTGTAATTCTGTTATAAATTAGATTTTGTTTTTTACTGTAATAAGTTTATTGTACAATGTAAAAAATACTATACTTCTAGGCCCACACGTAATCTGTGCACGCAGAATTCTGCGGATTTCCGCAGATTTTTAGCCATCATTAATTCTGTTTATTTACTTATGTAAATGTGTGTAAATTTGTATTTTTTAAAGTAATTAAAGTAATATTATTGACTAATATGAAAATGTTCATGAGATTATTGTACAATGTATTGTGTACTGTCATATTTTCTGTCTTTTAGTAGAGATATTATATGAGAGACTTTCTTTGTTTACCAAATAAAGTGAATCTAATTGGGTTTGCATTTTAAACATTAAATAAAGGTTAAAAAGGTATTACTTTTTATTTCATATATGCATATAGTTACGATACTCCCAAAATAATTCCGCAGAAATCCGCAGATTTTTACCAAAATTCTCAGCAGAAATAGCAAAAAAACATCCACAGATTCCGTCTGGCCCTAGATATTAGTTAATTTAAAGCAATGTTTTGTAGTCATTTTTAAACATTATTGAATAAATTAGGAAATTATCAAGTTTAGTTTTTGGCCCTTCATAAGAAAACGTTTGGTCACCCCTGCTCTAAAGATATTGTTTTGGTAAACTTTAATCAAAGTCTGACCATTTGTTTACTTGTTGTTGTTTTTTTGATGTTGCATAGTGTAACCCAGGGATCCGTTCTTCGCACCTTGCTTAAATGATCTAAGATGATTTGGCAGATCCTAGATCTTTTAATCTTCATATCTGATCTCTGGCTAATTTGATTCTTCAATTTCGCGAATAAGATTAAAATTTCTGGATGAACTGATCTGAGATCGCTGCGTGTGTTGTTAAGGACTGATCTATCGATCCTCAAAATCATGATCAGCAATGCAATGATTAGCTGAAGGCACAGCAGCGTAATGACATCATCTGATTAATAATCAATTATCTACACAAGCTAAATTACATCAAATTAGTAGTAAACGGTTTGTTAAATATGATGCATAATAACTTCACACCTTGTTGTGGGCTGCATGCTTGGCCCTTTCATGTGTCAAGAGCAATTTATTTAGATTTACAGTTTGAGCGGATTTTCCTTATTATAGTAGCCATAGTAGTATTATTGTAGCCGTGTTTTTAACCAGTGTAAAAAATAACTGGATGTTTACTAAAGACTTTGATATTGTTGAAGGCGTCTGCAACTTTTATGAAGCATCAAATCCCCGTCATATTAACTGTCAAAACATGTTTATGACTGCATAAATGTATTATTGCTTTTAAAAAAGCCACATATTCTGCATTTCTATTATCATACACAAATTATACTAAAGCGATTCAAAAAGTTCATATCAATAAGTTTTCTCTTTGCACCACCAGGTGGCAGTCTTTGTACTTTAATTTCGGGGATGCAGATTGCATAAGTTTCATTAATATATATAACTTTATTTATTTTATTAATAACTATAACTTTATATATTTTAAAAAAATATTATTTTCCCAAGTGTATATAACTACTACTGTAAGAAAATATCAGAATTCGGTACATACTTTCTGTATTATCTTTGCTTGATCTGACCCGATCAACTCCTGTTTATATGAATTAAACCTGCTTCCGACCAGGTTTGAGCTAGCAGAACTGTTGGTATGACAACAACTTTCAGATCAGTTTTGAAGATCCAGGAGTCTGTTCTTCGTACGTGGAAAGCTGATCGGAGAGTTGTTGTCCAAGCAACAGGGGTCTGTTCTTTGTATCTCGCTTAAATGATCTAAGATGATTTGGCAGATCCTGGATCTGTTCATCTTGATAACTGATCTCTGGCTAATTTGGTTCTTCAAACAAGTTCGTGAATCAGATTAGAATGTCTGGATGAACTGATCTGAGATCGCTATGTGTGTTGTTAAGGACTGATCTGTCGATCCCCGAAATCATGATCAGCAATGCAATGATTGGCTGACGGCACAGCAGCGTAATGACATCATCTGATTAATATTCAATTATCCATGTGAGCTAAATGACATAAAATTCACAGTGAACGGTTTGTTAAATGTGATATGCAAATAACTTTACACCTTGTTGTGGGCTGCATGATTGGCCCTTTCATGTGTCAAGAGCAATTTATTTAGATTTACAGTTAGAGCAGATTTTCCTTATTATAGTAGTATTATAGTAGCCGATTTTTTTAATCGGTGTAAAGAATAACTGGATGTTTACGAAAACATTTTGATATTGGTGAAGGCGTCTGCAACTTTTGTGAAGCATCAAATCACCGTCATATTAATTGTCGAAACATGTTTATGACTGCATAAATGTATTATTGCTTTTAAAAAAGTCACATATCATGCATCTCTATTATCATACACAAATTGTACTAAAGCGATCTAAAAAGTTCATATCAATAAGTTTTGTTTTTGCACCACCAGGTGGCAGTCTTTCATTTCTAAATTTAGTTAAAAAAATATTTACTATTTTCCCAAGTGTATATAACTACTACTGTAAGAAAATATCAGAATTCGGTAAATACTTTCTGTACTATCTTTGCTTGAACTGACCCTATCTAATCCTGTTTATATGAATTAAACCTGCTTCCGACCAGGTTTGAGCTGGCAGAACTGTTGCTATGACAACAACTCTCAGATCAGTTTGAAATAATGAAACGACCCTGGATTGTGTCAAATCGTCAATAACCAAATCCAGCTAACTGAGTAATCCATGTAAAACGGACCCCTGGTTACTAGTGGGTACAATAGCACCCCCCCTCCCCATTTACATGATCGATGTCTTCACATGGATGAATATCATTAATTATTAATAATAGCATATAATTAAAAGTAAATTGCGAAAATTTGATATTTAAGAAGTGTGTATTAAACTAGCAGCCCTTCACATTAATCGGTACCCAAGAAGTAGTTCTCAGATTCAAAAAGGTTGGTGACCCCTGTTCTAAAAGATTTACATATAGTTTTAGTAGTCTTTTATAAAATGGGAAAAGTTTATTTACTCATTTGTAAGTGGGGACCCTTCTCTGTTGATGTCATTCATTCTTTTCGGCTTAGTCCCTAAGGGGTGGGGTGGCGGCATAGCTGCATAAAACATGTTTTACAAGTTGGCGGTTCATACCCCTGATAAATGAAGGGACTAAGCCAAAGGAAAATGAACGAATGAAGTGATGAGGATACAGCACAAAAGTGAAAATACTGCTACAAATTTAAATCAACCAAAAATGTTACCACTGTAGTCCTATTGACAGCCTATTGGCTACAAATTATTCTGTTCATTTTAAAACTTGTCGTATAGAATAATTAATAAAAAAAAAAATCATTTGACTTAATTGTTCAGCTTTATCAAGCAACTAACTCTATAAACCAATACTGACAGCCCACAGGCGTAAAGTTCACTGCTCTCTTCTGAAGTTTGGCATCATTTCAGAAAAGCCAAGGACAAGATCTGCTAATATTGTGAAACAGAAATAAAAGCAAATAATACTGTTTCTTTCGTGCAGATTTAAAACAAGATTCCTCAGCAATAGAATTGCATCTTCTTCAGCAGATGGGTTACAGCACTTCTCTTGTCTCTTCTCTTGACTCTCTCAAACTGTAGGTGATTCTTCAGCATATGTGACCCTGGACCATAAAATCAGGTAATTTTAAGAAAATAAAAGTTATACACCATCAAAAATCTAAATAAATTTGCTTTCTATTGATGCATGAAACGTATTGGACAATATTTAGCTGCAATCTGAGGGTTAAAAACACAAATGTTAAGAAAATTGACTTTAAAACTGTACAAATTTTATTTTTGGCAATGCACATTACTAATAAAGGTTTTGATATATTTATAGTAGGGAATTTACAATATAATGCTCATATAACATGGTTTTTATTTATAGTTATAATCATTTTAGGCTTAAAAAGGCAATAATTTAAAAGCATACAATTGATTTTTGACTTTTCCCTCAAGGATATCTAGGGTAATATGACCTCATTCATTGGCTAGTGTTTATATTAGATAACTCTCTCTCAGCTGTTTTTTTATGCGCAAAGGGACAATGAAGCTCCTGGTTGTGGCTGCTCTTGTAGGACTGTGTCTTTCCCAGCACAACACTAACTTTAAACATAACCGGACGTCCATCGTTCATCTGTTTGAATGGCGTTGGGCAGATATAGCTAAAGAATGCGAGAGATACCTGGCACCAAACGGCTATGGAGGAGTACAGGTAAGGTGCATTTACTGCACTCAACAAAAGTATAAACGTAACACTTTTGTTTGTGCTCCCATTTTCACAACCAAAGCTCTTTCTATGCTTACAAAAGACCTATTTCTCTCAGACATTGTTTAAACATTTGTCTAAATCTGTTAGTGAGTACTTCTCCACTGAGATAATCCATAAGTGTTGCATTTTTATTTTTGTTGGGTCTAGTGAAAGAATGATGTGTGATCTTTTGGATCTTTCTGAGCTTTTAAATGTGCTGTGTTTAAGTTTTTGACTGTTCTAAAAGATAAAAACAGCATAATATGTTTGCAGATATTTAAGAAACGTGCTAAGTGAACATTCTTGTTTATCTGAAGAACAATGCTGAAGTCAGATATTCTGCTTTGAAAATGTAAGTTACGTGCCGGAAAGTCTGTCTCTGTTTTGGTCCCTTTAACCTGCCCAGTTTAGTCAATTATGTTTTAGCACTCCGGGTTACCTTGGAGGAAAACAGCATTTTTTATTTACTCAGTCAGGAAGGCTCTCAAAGCATGTGCCCGCAACCAAAATGCGACCTCCAGTGGACAGTAGCATACTCCAAAATGAGACGCAGATTCAGTGTTCCACATAAGGTGGTTATCAATTAACAAATAATATAAATAATACAAATGTAAACATTAGGTGAGCAGGTTACATTGTAACCCAGTGTCCCAACAACACTCTACATGACAAAATTTGCAGTGATAAGCAGTTTTGCACCAGACAAAACATGACAGAAATATAAATGCAGCCATTCAGGAGCACAGAATATGTGCACTCACTGCACTTCAACGAAATGGTAAGGTTTATAATCTAATTAGTACATATCAAACCTCTTTAACATTATGTACATGCTGAATCACTGATATGTGTTGGTTTGCACTGAGTCACAGTTCTGAAGTTCAATTTCAAACTGTTTATTTTATTTTTAAGATCTGAGGTGAACTATCTGCTGCTGCTTTTAGTTTATGGCAATAAATGAAACATAAAATGGCATTCAAACTCACATTATTAGCATTTAACACTAAATGAAGTGATCATTGTCAGTTTTCTGTTGTTCCCCTGTGAGAAATAGAAGCCGTTTCTAAAATAGAAATTTCAGGTTTTGGTTATAAAAAAAAATATTTCTTCTAGTGCATGGCGTTGCTTTTAGTTAGAGAATGGTTCAAATCAGCCATAAATAAGCCTTTAGGCTAGATAGTCAGACAAACTTACATCAATCTGTGAACCTGTGGACCCATGGACTAGTCGGAGAGGAGTGGAAATGCATTTTGAACCAGGAGTGCAATACCTAGTTCAACCACTGGGTGTCAAAGTTACATACTGCACCTTTAGGAGGTAAAAGACTCCAACGTTAAAAACGGTAAATAGCAGCCGTCTTTGATTTTGCAGATCTCTCCTCCCAGTGAAAGTATTGTGCTGACAAAACCTTGGCATCCTTGGTGGCAGAGATATCAGCCAATCAGCTACAACCTGTGCTCCAGATCAGGAACTGAGGAAGAGCTGAAGGATATGATCGCACGCTGTAACAATGTTGGGGTAATGCAAAATAAATGTGAACCTTGTTTTTACTTTGGTTTTTAAGGGGTGGTTTAACACCAACCAAAACTTTTAAGGGGTGGTTTAACACCAACCAAAACTTCTGTCATAATTTACTCTCCCTTCACTTGTTCCAAACTTGTATGAGTTTCTATCATCTGTTAAACACAATTAGTAACGTGTTTTGAAGAAAGCCAAGAACAGGTAACAATTGACTTCCATACTATTTGCTTTTCCTACTATGGAAGTCAATGGTTACTGGTTATCAGCTTTCTTCAAAACATGTTTATTTGTCTTACAGGTGTAGCAGGATCCCAATAAACATAAAAACTCATATTTACACAGAGGTTGATATTAATTTGCCTGTGTTTTCATATATGTTAAAGCTTCAAAATACAGCTTTCTGTGAAAATTTGAAAGGATTTAAAAAGGTAATTTATGAATTTGCTAAAATATTTTTGACAAATGAAGGATGATTATTTTAGAGTACTTCATGCTGTGTGTGTTTGTGTGTGTAGGAGAGAGTTAGAGAGAGCAGGCATTGGCATAAGCTGTGGATCAGAGCAGAACTCATTAATATTTATGACCCTTCCAAATATGGTTAAAATGCATCTTAAATAAGCTTTCCATTAATGTGTGGTTAAAGTATGTAAAAATCTGTAATCTGAGGGTTCAAAATTAGTTTTGTTGAGAAAATCACCTTCAAAGATGTCCAAATTAATTTATAAGCGATCAATATTACAAATACAAATGTTGTTATCTATATTTACAAAGGAAATTTACCAAATGTCTTTTATAAAACATGATCTTTGGATAATATTACAATGACTTTTGAGATCATTTTATTGTCCTGAGTCACATAATATTCTTATTCAACTATTAGCCCTATTCAAGTGAATAGAAAATAATGAAACTCTTTTGAAGATGAACTTATGATTGCTTAATAATGTTCCAAATTTATGAATTCTACATATTTATTTCTAATAAAGGTTACTCTACACAGTTTTAAAAAATGTCACTGTACTTGTACAGTCCTGTTTCATGTTTATCAACAAAATGCAGTACAAAAATGTGTAAAAAAAAAAAATGTTTGCAAAATTTCAATCTTTGACTAAGAATAACGCATTTTTAAAAAAATATTCTTCTGGCTCTGAATAACCCTAAATGCAGGATAGTTAAAGTAATGGATTCATCTCCTGTGTGCTGGTTTGCTACAGGTGAACATATATGCAGATGCAGTGATCAATCACATGTGTGGAGCTTCTGGTGGAGAAGGCACTCACTCCAGCTGTGGAACATACTTTAATGCAAAGAATGAGGACTTCCCCTCTGTCCCATACTCATCATGGGACTTCAACGATAATAAATGCAAAACCGCCAATGAAGACATTGAAAACTACAGTGATATTTTCCAGGTAAAGTCGTTTATGTTTTGGTTTTCTACAGTGTGCCTATAAATTAGGACTAGTGTAGAAAAAATATGCTGAATTTGATGAAGTAACTACAATTATACTGTAAAAATTCATGGGTGTTTGGTCAATTTGATTTACTTATCCTCTGAAACTGATTGAGTTTCTTTTTATCTGTTGAAAACAAAGAAAGATATACTATATATAGGAAGAAAAAAAGAAAAGCCATTAGCTACGCTTCTATTCCCTTATTTTATGCGCTTTTTGGAATATTATAAAAATGCTTAATGAAAACACCATGATGGATATAAATTCAGAATTTTCATATAAGAACATACGCAAACAAGTAACAACTGACTATGATAAAGTTTTTATTCAGTAATAGAAAATGCACATGAACTACGATGGAAACACATTTACCAAAAAAAATCTTGCATGCACATCAAAAAGTCATGTGATTTTGTTTTAAAAGATTGTGTGACAACAAAAATTGTCACTAAGGGATGCATTAATGGACAAACCAGCTGACCGACCATATCGTAAAACATTGTTTTGGTCTTTCTAAAATCCTTCAGTCAAAGTCTGTCATTAAAGTGGTTTAATTTTATAATCTTCCAGAACTATCTTAAGCGTCTGCACTCCCAAAGACATATCTGTCAACCCTCCTTTTTTGCCGGAATTCTCCTGTATTTTACAATTTAACCCCGCTATCATCCTATTTAAGTATTTTTTCTGTATTTCTCACATATTTTTTATTTTTCTATGAAAAGTGAAAGTAGCATAAATCAAGAGAATTAAGCTTTTGCTTTATTTCAGCGTGAAAGCACGTGGAAATTAATATTAAAACAGCTTCATTCACTTCATTTCCCTTCAAACTATGCATTGACCATTGCCCTTCCTATGCAATTACTGAGTCAGTCCAGTCATGTATCGCTGATGACTGACAGATGCGATGTGTAGTGATAAAGTCGAAGCTTCTGTACACGCGATTTGTAGAGGAGCGAAAGTGGACTCTTTTGGATTTGGCTGTGTTTGTAAACAGAAAAATACATTTATTAATATGTAAACATGTCCGACTTGGTGTGTTATATTTTAAACACAAAAATTTTGTCAAAAATGAGCACAAACAGTTACTAAAGTAATCGAATGCTTTCATTATAGATCTGTGCATTCTTACTGTGACAGCTTTGTTATCACACAAAACAGTGTATCAAAATGAGAGATTTGCTCTTTACTAAATAAATATAGTAACTTTAATCAGTATTTAAATCAATTCAATAAAGGTCAACAAGATTTTATGACTTGATTTCATTTCTGTATAGGCAATAGATTTTAATAGGCTCAACCTTTTATTATAGTGTCGTTATGTTCTAATGTTTGTTAAGTATTCTATAATTTGAGGCTAATTTCCTTCCCATATTTGTAATGGTTTGAACTAGGCTTATATACAATTAAACTGCTCTGAACAGATTAAGGAGTTTTTGGTCGCCATTTTGGTAGTTCTTCTGGAAAGGTTTGAATTATTATTATTATTTTATTTTTATTTTTTTGTGGGTATGCGCGGCAGTATCCCAATTTTTACATCCCAATGTTGATAGGTATATGTCTAAAAAGCATCTCACAAAATAAACTGTGTTCACTGCGTTCTGAGGCAATTTAACAAATTTGAAAAAGGGCCCACAGTGGATTCTCCTACCAGCAAATTTAGTTTTTCTGTTTGATATTTGGCACCAGTTTATTAGGAAATGGTAATTTTGTTCTTTTTAACTTATTGGACGAATAATGTTTTATGGGATATTCCAGTTTTTTTTTTTTTTTTTTTGGCATAGGCTTAATTCGCATATCTGGCTGGAAACATGGCTTTATATAGTACTTTTGTTTTTACTATGGCTGTCAGTGGCTGCTTGTTCCCAACATTCTTCAAAATATCTTCTTTTTTGTTCATCAGCAGAAATATTTTTAAACTGTATTTTTATTCATTTTTTACATTTAAAGAAGAAAAGTAGAGAAAAAGAAAGAAGGAAATAAAAAAATGACAAATGAACAGTTGACTGGTCATGTAGGTCATTGCAAGTCATGCTGACAGGTACAAATCTAATAAAAAAAGTCAGGTTACACAATATAAAGGTATAAACAAAATCCATTTCTCCCAATATTGCAAGTATTTGCAATTGTAATTGTAAAAGTATTTGCATTTGTAATAGCAGAAATGAATTCATTAAGTTTTAGAACCACTGGAGTATGTGTAAATGATGTAAATTCTTTTTAAGCCGTGAACTGTCCCTTCAAGATGTTTTGTTTTTGTTGTTGTTGATGACACATTTTTTCTATTTCTTTTTTTTTTATTATCAGGTCAGAGATTGCCGCTTGGTTAGTCTGCTGGATCTGGCCCTGGAGAAGGACTATGTTAGGGGAAAAGTGGCTGAATACATGAACAAGCTGATTGACATCGGTGTTGCTGGATTCAGAGTAGATGCTTGTAAACACATGTGGCCTGGTGATCTCAGTAATGTCTACAGCAGACTCAAGACCCTGAACACTACTTGGTTTTCTCCAGGCACCAAGCCCTTTATTTATCAAGAGGTATCTCTCTTCCTTCAGGACCACAAGAGTTATCTAAAATACCTGTCAAAAGCATTAATATACATGTCCTTTTTTTAGGTTATCGACTTGGGTGGGGAACCTATTAAAGCCAGTGAATATGTTTCTCTTGGAAGAGTCACAGAGTTTAAGTACAGCGCAAAACTGGGAACAGTTATTCGTAAATGGGAAAAGGAAAAGCTGTGTTATCTCAAGTAAGCAGCAATTGCCTCAATGTTTTCAATTAACCTAAAAATGAGTGGTCTGTTGTTATTTTTTTACATACACTTATTATTGACAGTATGCCAGGTAAGTTACTTTGAAAATGTATTAATTACATATTACTTAATTATAATTGTGTTAAAATTACTTTCTGAATACTTTGTCTAAAAAAGTAATTCAGTTACTCAATCTCAGTTAATACACAACATAAATTGAACTCTTTTAATTTGCTATAAAAAAGAAGCTTTTTTTATTACTTTTATACATACCATATATGGTCATTTCATTTGTTAATTCATTTTTTCTTCAGCATGTGCAATTGTTTTGTATATGGGACCTTATATTGTATACACAGGATGTCCACATGGTCTTAAAGGGGTGGTCCAAGCTGTATTTTTAAGGTTTGGTTGTGTTTAAAGTTTGTAAAGTAATGTGTGCTGGTACTTCATTTGTAGAAAATCACGTTGTTTTTTCATATATCTTACTTTGATTATATACAGCTACTCAGCCAACATGAAAATGACTGTTATATTTCCTAATTCCTCTAAAAGCCTTCCCTCAAGAGGCTCTGATTGGTCAGCTAACATAATGTGCCATTATTTGCGAATTGCGTTCACGTCACTAGGAAGCATAATTATTATTAACAACATAATTATAATTAAAATGAGAGAACTTCTTTCTTTGTGTCATGTCCTTTGGAGGCCCAAATACAGAAACAGAAGAAGCTCTTTGAAAATAACAGCGTTTGGACGGCATTTTAGCTTTCTCTGCTATAACATAAGATCGCCTCTGGTCACCTCCCTTTGCTGCGTAGGATGTACACTTGTGGAAATGCACGTAACCTGAAGTGTTTGTGATCTCACTAACCCAGATGTATTTTTTTGTAGTCCACAACTTCGTTCGCTGTTGGCTTTGCTAAGCTAACTCTGTAAAAGTCAGTGTCTCTCTTTGAGCATATTACATTCAGAGTCGTTGTTAATGTTCACACAGGTACATTACACATCAACTAAAGTTTAAAAAATAATATCGTAGTGGACCACCTCTTTAAAGTGTCTTAGGGTGCTTTCACACCTACATTTTTTTTTCGGAACCTGTCTTGTTTGCCCAGTTAGTGCTGTTCGTTTGGCATATGTGAAACCAGCAATCGCACTAGGATCCGTGCCAAACCAATCGCTCCGAGATCGCCTGAATGAGGTGGTCTCGGCTCGATTGAAACGAACTCTGGAGCGGATTGATTGCAGTGAGGCAGCGACACAATCAGAGCGCAGTTATATCACAGTGTTTTATGGAATAGGCATATGGCTATTTGAAGAGAGAATTATGAGTAGGGCAGGAAGTTTGGGAGTCTCCCGGATGCCTGCAAACGAGTGATAATCTCCCGGTAATTGCACGTCTCCCTCCCGGTCCTCAAATATGTCGCGCACCCTTCTCACCCCTCTCCACAGCATCTCTCCTCGCTCTTCAGACACATCGCGTGCACCTTGTCAAACACCACCAAACCACCACCTCTCCTGACAGCTGTGCGGGACTCTGCAAAATAAACCCTGACACTCTGACCAATGTGAGGAAAGTTTACTCACACGTGACTTGTTTTAGCTCTTTTGGTCCAATTAGAAACTTTGCAGTGTGAAAGCGAACCGCACCAAGAGCAAAGAGCAACAATGTAACAATTTTAATCCCTGTTTCGAAACAACTTACATTTACATTTTACATTTAGTCATTTAGCAGACGCTTTTATCCAAAGCGAATTACAAATGAGGACAAGGAAGCAATTTACACAACTATAAGAGCAACAATGAATTGAATGAAGTGCTATAGGCAAGTTTCAGGTCTGTAAAGTCTAAGAAGGAAAGTATTAGTAATTTTTTTTTTTTTTTTTTGGGTACAGTTAGTGGTATATCCAGAGAGGCAATTGCAGATTAGGAAGTGAAGTGGAGACTAAATAGTTGAGTTTTTAGTCGTTTCTTGAAAACAGAGAGTGACTCTGCTGTTCTGATGCAGTTAGGGAGTTCATTCCACCAACTGGGCAGATTGAGCGTGAGCGTTCGCGAAAGTGATTTCTTCCCTCTTTGGGATGGAACCACGAGGCGACATTCATTCACAGAACGCAAGTTTCTGGAGGGCACATAGATCTGCAAAAGTGACAGCAGATAAGAAGGAGCAAAGCCAGAAGTCGCTTTGTAGGCAAACATCAGAGCTTTGAATTTGATGCGATAAGCAACTGGCAGCCAGCAGCTGAATCGAAAGCTGGTGTGAAAGCACCCTTAAATTTCACAAACTAAATTTTAGGCTTTAAAAAGTCTTAAATTCACTGAAATATTGTGTTGTAGGTCTTAAATCATTTTAAACAGGTTTTATTTACCCAATCTGGCCAACACCTATCCAATCACTAGCAATCCATCTCAATAAAACTTTTTACAAGTTAAAGTTATTAACTTTATTTACCAATATGATTTAATTATCTTATTCACATCCATGCATAAATATTTCTTTAAAAAACAGCATGTATTTATAGCTACCTGGTGAGGTCACTTTTTTTTTTAAATTGTCAAAAAAAGAAAAGCATGCTGATAAAAAGTTTATGTATATAACTAGAGTTTGTTCTTTTTGACAAATTATTTGAAAAATGTGGCTAAGAAATAACTAAATTATTATTATTTTTTTATGGGAATAAAAAAAATAATATAAGTCAACAAGCAAACTTTCTACTGTACATAAGAAAAATACTTCAGGTTTAGCCCTGTATTTAGTTATAATTTAATTTAGAAGTCTACTTTTTATCTTTTTAATTTCGTTACCTTTTTAATTGAAAATTAGAATTAGTCTGCAAAATATATTTTCTATCATGCAAACATTAAACAAAATCTTTGAGAAATGCCACCTTGGTAAATCTCTGTCATGAAGAATAAGGCAGTTCTGAAAAGATGGTCTAACTCAGTACTAGCCAAGGTGTACGTAATAAAATTGAAATGCAAGTTAAGCTGATCTACGATATCTTACAGTGTTTGATCCATTGTTATGGGTTTATTTTGTGCTGCTATTGGAAGACCATATGTTGTGGAAAGTGTGTTAGTTGTTGGGGAAAGTTTCTTTTAAAATGAATGTGTTACAACCATAGACTGAAAAAGATATGGACGTAGTATCTGTGACCTCACCTATTGGTTTCTGAAAAACGCAAAAGAAGCTACAAGTAGGCATTGCCAACCATCGCCATTTTGTTCGCTCATCATCGCACCAACCGGTGGAGACCAAACATTTTGCTTAGACAGGCTTGTCTTCGGTAGAAACGCTTAATACTTCATTACCTGCGACTCGTTTGTGTTCTGACCACATGTGCTTGGTTGTACACTATATCAATAAAGTGTTTAGTCTTTTAAAAACACTGCTGTAATACACAGAGCCACTAAAAATTGTTCTACAGGAAGAAAACACAAATTACTTAAACACTTAAAATATAGTCTGTGTTAGTAAATGCAAGGTTATTTATGAAATCCAGGCATAACACTGGATGACAACATTTAAGATGACTGTTCTAGAGCCTACAGCTAATCGATCTGTCAGATTCTGGAGTGCATTACAGGTCTAAAGAAAATTATAAATGATAAATGATCCTAAATAAAACAAACGCATTTATAGAAATGGTATAAGTATATAATTTCACTCACCTGGGAAATGGAGACCACTTGAATGGTTTGTGAGCACAAATAAGTGCACACAGCATGCCATATCATAATTGTAAGAAGTAATTCCATAAAGCATTTGACTGTGTAAAGTCCCCAAAAAACATAACAAAACATACGATGTACTGTATATGCTGAGTTCAGCAACTAATCAGCCAGAATCAGCTGAAGTGACGGCGACCAACGAGACCTAGCTGTCACTCAAGTGGCCACGCCCTTAATTATGCAGACTTAACATAACCTAAAATAAATGAAACAGATGAGTTCTAAAAAAAATTCACCCTCCCACAGTTGGCATGAAGGGTAATATTAAACAAAATCGATCTTTGTATCAGGCTGTAAACACCTTTTTTTTCTGCTGTAAAGTTGGCCATTTTGACAGTGGTGTCAATAGAAATTTCTCTATTATGGAGCCAATTTTGATGAATTGCAGTTTCAGTAACTTCCGTATTTGGTTCAAAAGGGAGAGCGGGAGGTTGGCGCTAGGTTACAACATTGAGTTACTTTACAAAAAAGTAACTAGTTGCATTACTTTGTTACTTTTTATGGAAAGTAATGCGTTACATTACTTTTGAATTACTTTTGCATTACTTTTTATTACCTGGCTGAGGCTTGTTCTCTTTCAGAACTTGTTTTTTTTTTCCTTTTTAATAGAGGATCTCTGCAATAAGCAACACACTGTATAACTTTTATTTACCTTTAAAAAACACATCAAAAAATTATACCGTTAATAACACTATCTGAGAACTTTCTTACCCCAGAGCTCTATATGCCGTATATACAGATTATTGAAAGTTTAAAGCAATGTGTTTGCTACTTTTAAAATAATGAACTCATTCTCTCATTGACTGTGTGATTCATAGTGACTACTTTAATTTAAAGCAGCAGTTTATTTTTAAAAGCTCAAATATTATTTCTTATTTTTTTTAAGTAATGCGTTACTTTACTTGAAAAGTAATATTATAAAATAAATTTCACTTCATGTTTCAGCTTTAATGGTTTTTAAATGGTGTTTTGGTTTAGGAACTGGGGAGAGGGCTGGGGGTTCATGCCCTCTCATAAAGCCTTGGTTTTCGTGGACAATCATGATAATCAGAGAGGCCACGGTGCTGGTGGAGCTTCTGTTCTGACATTTTGGGACTCTAGGTAAAATCAAATGTTTTAATTTGTATGACAGCTTATGCGTATTCCTGCTGCAAGTGGTTTGTTTTATGCTGTGTATTTTAGGCTTTATAAGATCGCGACAGGACTTATGTTGGCTCATCCATACGGTGTAACAGCAGTCATGTCCAGCTACCGATGGGATCGACATTTTGTGAATGGGAAGGTAAATACTTGCACTTAAAGTTATGACTATACTGTCCTGTTTATGACTATGACATAAATGAAGAGAAGGAAAAAAGATAGATGCTGTGTGTGTTGGTACCTGGATGGTTTTGTGATTAAATATATTAGCAAAAAAAAGGATGGCATGATTTTCCTGATTTATTATTTATGCTTAAAATTGTGGAGTTCATGCTGAATACTGAAACTTGCTGTCTTTATTTTAAAGTGACATATTTAAGTATATCACCATATTTGGATTGAAACGTTTATATAAAAAAAAAACATATTTTATTTAATTCTATATTAAACAATAAATTGTCATTATGGGGTCCTTTAAACATTATTATTAAGATCTTGGAATTTGTAAAATTTTTATGTATTTCCAAAAGAGCATTATTTGTTTATTTTTTTTTTACATTTTATTGACCAATATTGACTATGAATTTATTCAATAAGTTAAATAAATGACTATTATTTTTTATTACATATTTTTAATAAAGCTGCATGTACTATTTATTTATGTTGAAAAATTATATTGTTTCAATAGCACACAGTGGGGGAAATAAGTATTCACGTGTTGTTTTTCTTAGAAAACGTATTTCTAAAGGTGCAATTGACTTGAAATTTTCACCGGATGTTGGTAACAACCAAAGAAATCCATATACGCAAAGAAAACCATATGAGTTTGTTTACAAGTGAAGTTATACTGTATGCAATAAAATAAAATGACGCAGGAAAAAAGTATTGAACACATGAAGAAGGGGAGTTGTAGAAAGGCAGTGAATGCCCAGACAGCAGCTGAAATCTCTTAGTGTTATTCAGCAACCCTCTGTCCTTTGTCAGTGTAAACTATTATTAGCTGCTGTAAGGTCCACCCAGTTGGTCCAGTGGAGGTATCCACAGGTGGATGAAGGTTTAATGCCTGTTCAGTCTTTCCAGTGCACAATGTTGGTTTACTTTAAATTTAACTCCTATCTAACTCCAATTTGAATACAAGGTGGTTTAGAATATTAATATATTTATCTTTTGTTTTATTTGACTCCAGTCATAAAACATTAAGAAGATTATATCAATATATAATTTAGATAAATGTTTGAACCTTTTATCTTCACTCGTAACCATCACATTTGTTCATTCGGGTGCTCCTGTCGCTCAGAGAGATCGCACCAGCCGACGGCGTCCCTCACGGTCACACTCTTATCAGTCTTGAATATTAAACAGAGGTATATTAGGTATATCAGAGGTATATTATATTGAATATTAAACTTTCAGATAGCCGCCCCCATGCTTGCTCATTCTAAAGTATTTTTGATTAGTCCTCCTTAGATGTACACCCTTGAGTAAAGACAATATCATTTCCAATTAGAGGTTAGGGCTATTATTATAAATGTAACTGACTATTGTACTCTATAATAATTTTGTTTTAGCCAAGCCCATGGTTACCCATATACACTTAATTTTAAATAACATTACTTTCAAACAAGGGTCGGGTACCCAATCTAGGTTAGTCATGCAACTCCTTGTTGTCCTAGACAGAAGTTAACGTCCTTTCCACCTAAGTACACTTGAATCAATATCAAGAGTTTGTCGGATCCCTAAAATACAATTAGTGTGCCCAATGCTTCATCTCAAATGGATTTTAGTCCATCTACTGACCTGACACAGAAAGTGCGGAAACAAGGATACAGCGTAATCTACTAAAATGAATAATTACAGAGTAAACTAAATATGTTCAAACATTTTAATAGTCAGGTAATTATGTATTATGCCAATTATTCAGCAAATTTATAAACAATCAATACAAGACAACAAATCCTCAAAGGTATATCCAAAATCAAAAGATGCATACCTGACTTCAAAATATACATAGTATAGAACATGAAGTTCCGCGCTATGAGCTGATCTGGATAACAGAATTGTCTCAAACATTTAGAAACTTTCCCTTAAGTAGTAAATCCAAAACTCCCCTCAAGGAAAGGGGTGTGTGAATAACAAAAGGCATTTGCATTTAGTGGAAGAATTTCTGCCTATAGGAAAGGCACACCCTTGGCAGTGGTTCAAAAGATACTTGAAGTTGTATATTTATTGTTTTGATTATGTCTATTTCTGAGGGAATAAGACCATTGTACCAGTCGCACTGAGACATTTCAAATGATATCAAACATGATAGATGAAGTCACTTGGGTTGATTTAGAACATTCCGACTTTGAAATGACCATTCTGTGCGAGTAGAGTAAAAAGGGGGCTGAGTAACCAAGGTGGGTTTCGAGAAATGTTTTAAATGTAAATGGAGGAAAGGAGTAGAGTTAGTTTTCCCGCATTCCCACCTGGGGGTTTGTGGAGCCGATTGTCTCTCTGTGTTTTCAGCTTATATTTAAATTGTCAAAGACATCAAGGTTTTTGTGATATCTCAAGTCTCACAACTACAACATCTGCATTAGCAGGATGATGAAGATGAAGCCAGGGTGGACGTTTTAGCAAGACAATGATCCAAAACACAACCAAAGAAACTCTCAAATGCTTTCAGAGAAAGAATATCAAGCTGTAGAATGGCCCAGCCAATCACCTGTCTTAAATTAAATAGAAAATACAAAATAAACATCAGATTTCATAGACGAGACCCACAGAACCATCAAGACTCTGTTGAAGTCTGTGAAAAACACCCAAGCAATGCTTGTGACTTCATTCTCCATATGAGAGGCGCTTATAAGTTGCCATCAGCTAAAAGCCCTTAATATAAAGTATTAAATAGGTTTCAGTAGTTCACTACTTTCTCCTTGTGTCATTTCATTGTTAGATTTTTCTTATTTTTGGGGGTTTTTGTTTTGTTATATTTTATGGGTTTCTATTATGTTATTGGTTTCTATTATATAATATTGTGGGTTTATATTATGTTATATTAAGTTTGTGTTTTACCAAAATCTGGTTAAATTCCATGTCAACAGCTCCTTTATTTATATTATTCCCAGAATAAAACATGATGAGTTGAATACTTTTCCCCCCACAAACTCTGAAATGCTTTCAGAGAAAGAATATCAAGCTGTAGAATGGCCCAGCCAATCACCTGTCTTAAATTAAATAGAGAATAAATAGAGAATACATTTAATTTAGAGAATACATCCTGGCCAAATCTGCCCACTGGCCTCTGTCCATCATGGCCTCCTAACCCTCCCCATATCATGATTGGCATATCATCACTCTGTCTCCTCTCCACCAATCAGCTGGTGTGTGGTGTGCGGTCTGGCGCAAAATGGCTGCCGTCGCGTCATCCAGGTGGATGCTGCACACTGGTGGTGGATGAGGAGATTCCCCCCCATTGTGTAAAGCGCTTTGAGTGCCCAGAAAAGCGCTATATAAATGTAACGAATTATTATTATTATTATTATTACAAAATAAACATCAGATTTCATAGACGAGACCCACAGAACCATCAAGACTCTGTTGAAGTCTGTGAAAAACTCACACCAGAGCAATGCTTGTGACTTCATTCTCCATATAAAAGGCGCTTTTAAGTTGCCAATCAGCTAAAAAGCCTTTAATACAAAGTATTAAATAGGTTTCAGTTGTTCACCACTTTCTCCTTGTGTCATTTCATTGTTAGATTTTTCAGATGTTTTGGGGTTTTTGTTTTGTTATATTTTATGGGTTTCTATTATATAATATTGTGGGTTTATAATGTTATATCAAGTTTGTGTTTTACCAAAATCTGGTTAAATTCCATGTCAACAGCTCCTTTATTAATATTATTCCCAGAATAAAACATGATGAGTTGAATACTTTTCCCCCCACTGTATATTAAAATTATCTAATGTGTTGTGGTTTTAACCCTTTAGTACCTTACTGAACATTTTATGTACACATTATTCAAAATCCTGTATGTTTTTTTTATTTTTATTTTTTTAACTACAACACAGGACCAGAACGACTGGATGGGCCCTCCTAGCAATGCCGATGGATCCACAAAGTCAGTGCCCATCAACCCAGACTCCACCTGTGGAGACAACTGGATATGTGAGCACAGATGGCGTCAAATTAGGTAGCTATGATGTTTTTTTTTCTGCTATACTAATCTTGCTGAAGTCACTGTCACATACCAACAGTCTTCATGTGCTTCCTTTGTTGCCAGGAATATGGTGATTTTCCGTAATGTGGTCAACGGTCAGCCACTCTCCAACTGGTGGGACAACAATAATAATCAGATCGCCTTTAGCCGCGGCAGCAAGGGCTTCATTGTCATCAATAATGATGATTGGTGAGAAACAGGCAGAGCTCATACATGAGGAATGAACATCACAGTGTAATAAAACACATTTATCACATTACTACATGCTTAATGCAAGACACCGAAAGATGCAAACATAAGTCAAGTCAAAGTCAGCTTTGATGTTAATTCATCCACATGTACAGGACATACAGAAAATTGAAACTGCATTACTTTCAGACCCTATGTGCATAACATAATATTGAGACAAAAAGTAGAATTTTTAAATTAAATAAATACAATAAATAAAATTGTATACAGTACAATTACAATTAAAGGCATAGATATAACTATATAGGGCATAACTGTAGTTATCACTATATTTTCCTACTTTATTATTAGTTAATTATATCAAGCATTGCATTTATTTTAAAATGTTATTTGAATGTAAAAAAGTATTTCTTTAAATATGTTTAAAAATACAGAAATAAAGCCATACAACTGAACAGTCAGGTACAAAATTATTGTTTATTTATTTATTTACATTTTAGAGTTGGAGTGGATTTTTGAAATCTCAATATAATTACAAAAATAAAAAAAATAATTTTTGTAGAATATATTGTTGTTTATAATCAGGTGTATCATGTATGAAAACATCCCTCCATAAAAAAAATTTTTAATTTATATGTTGAATAAACTTTAACTCAATTTAATTAGTTTATTTCTACAGCACTTTTACAATGTAGATTGTGTCAAAGCAGTTTCACATAGAAGATTATAGTAAATTGAAACAGTATCAGTCTAGTTTTCAGGGTTTAAGTTCTGTTCAGATAGGTTTAATTTTCAATCCTGAAAGTGCAAACACTGAGAAACAAATCCATCGATGCACAGCTTCACAAATCCTGAACATGCAAGCCAGTGGCCACAGCGGTGAGGAACAAACTTCACCAATTGATGAAAGTGAAGGGAAAAAAACTCAAGAGAAACCAGGTTCAGTTGGGCGTGACCAATTCTCCTTATTCTCCAATGTCTCGTGCAGAGCTGCAGTTTAGGCCCCAGAGGCTGGAAGTCACTCACTAGCCACATTATTAGGTACAATTACTAGTATCAGGTTGGACCCCCTTTTGCCTTCAAAACTGCCTTAATCCTTTGTGGCAAAGATTCAGCAAGGTACTGGAAATATTCCTTATAGATTATGGTTTATATTGGCATGATAGCATCACACAGTTGCTGCAGATTTGTCAGCTGCACATCCATGATTGAATCTCCCATTCAACCACATCCTAAATGTACTCCTATTGGTTTAAGATCTAGTGACTGTGGAGGCCATTTGAGTACAGTGAACTCATTGTCATGTTCAAGAAACCAGTCTGAGATGATTTACGCTTACTGATGTACCACGATACACTGTGGTCATAAAGGGATGTACATGGTCAGCAACATTACTCAGGTAGGCTGTGGTGTTGACATGATGCTCAAATGGTACTAATGGGCCCAAAGTGTGCCAAGAAAATATCCCCCACTCCATGCTTTCATGTTGTTGAAGCTAAATTCTGACCCTACCATCCGAATGTTGCAGCAGAAATTGAGACTCATCAGATCAGGCAACGTTTTTCCAATCTTCCGTGTCCAATTTTGGGGAGTCTGTGTAAATTGTACACAGCAACCATGCCATATTCAAAGTCCCTTAAATCACCTTTCTACCCCAGTTTGAACTGCAGTAGATCGTCTTGATCATGTCTAAATGCCTAAATACATTGACTTGGTGCCTTGTGATTGGCTGATTAGAAATTTGCATTAACAAGCAGTTGTACAGGTGTATTTAATAAAGTGGCTGGTGAGTGTAGGTGCTGTTGAAGTGGAGACTTAAGGTGCTTTCACACCTGTGAATCGATTCAGTTGTTTCGAAACAGAGATTACAAATGTTACATTGTTGCTCTTTGCTCTTGGTGCGGTTCGCTTTCACACTGCAAAGTTTCTAATCGGACCAAAAGAGCTAAAACAAGTCATGTGTGAGTTAACTCTCCTCACATTGGTCAGAGTGTCAGGGTTTATTTTGCAGAGTCATGCTCAGCTGTCAGGAGAGGTGGTGGTTTGGTGGTGTTTGACAAGGTGCGCGCGACGTGTCTGAAGAGTGAGGAGAAATGCGGTGAGAAGGGTGCCTGACGTAGGAAATTTGAGGAATGGGAGGGAGACGCGAGATTAACGGGAGATTATCACTCGCTTGCGAGCATCCGGAGACTCGCGAAACAGGGTGCTTTCACACCTACGCTTTTGTTTTGGAACCTGTCTCGTTTGCCCAGTTAGCGCAGTTCGTTTGGCATATGTGAACAGGGCAATCGCGCTCTGTTCCGCGCTAAAGTAATCGCACCGAGACCACCTGAGTGATGTGGTCTCGGCTCGATTGAAATGAACCCTAGAGCAGTTCGATTGCAGAGAGAAAGCGATCCAATCCGAGCATGGTTATATCACAGTGCTTTATGGATATGTAATAGGCATACGGCTATATGAAGAGAGAATTATGAGTAGGGTGGGAAGTTTTGCGAGTCTCCAGGTGTCCGCAAACGAGTGATAATCTCCCGGTAATCTCGCGTCTCCCTCCCGGTCCTCAAATAGGCATCGTCTCGCACTTTTCTCACCCCTCCCCACCGCATCTCTCCTCAGACATGTCGCGCACGCACCCTGTCAATCACCACTAAACCACCACCTCTCCTGACAGCTTAGTGGGACACTGCAAAATAAATCCTGACACTCTGACCAATGTGAGGAGAGTTTACTCGCACGTGACTTGTTTTAGCTCTTTTGGTCCGATTAGAAACTTTGCAGTGTGAAAGCGAACCGCACCAAGAGCAAAGAGCAACAATGTAACATTTGTAATCTCTGTTTCGGAACAACTGAATCGATTCACAGGTTTGAAAGCACCCTTAAAGCAAAAAAAAAAAAAAAATGAAAACAGCCTTTAAAACTGTATACTGTAATTGTATATTGTGGCCAAAAAGTAAACGTCATAGATGTAAACAATTTTTTTCAATATACAGTATATAAGCAAACCATAAAGGCCCCAAATCTCCAAAAAGCAGTAAAAGCTGTGTTTTTTTACTGTAGTGTCTCATCTTAACTTAATTTGTTGAATGTCTCAGGGATCTGAATGTGACGCTGAAAACTGGCCTGCCTTCTGGCACGTACTGTGACATCATCTCTGGAGACAAGAGCGGGAACAGTTGCACAGGGAAACAGGTGACGGTGGATTCTGATGGACAAGCCACCTTCAGCATCTGCCACACAGAAGAAGATCCATTCATGGCCATCCATGCTGACTCCAAACTGTAGATTCAGTTTCATTTATAATAAACACATTTTAATTTAAAATAAACTTTTAATAAAGCAGAATCACTTAAACCAAGAGTGTGATGATATTGCTGTTGAAGAACATTGATTGTTTAAGATCATGTCATGAATTATAAAAGACAAGCCACAGGGGCTTACACAGAAACACAATCTTCTGATTCAGGAAAAACTCCTGTATTAAACTGTATCTGAATCTCATGACCTCCAGTTTTATGATAATAGCTTGTTTGGTTTTACAGTGGCAATAATATAAAAGCAGTTTTCATTTTGAAAAAAAATATATTTACAAAAATCTTTAATAGTTTTTTTCAACCAATTACAAGGACAGGCATATTTAGTTGTGTGTTTATGGTTTCACTACAAAAACCTTACTAGTTAAACTTTGGTTACACTAGTAAAACATCCTGGACATGTTGGGCTTTCAGGAAATAAGCGAGCAGATGCAGCTGCTAAGAACGATTTTAAACAAGTGGTGAACAATTACCAAATTTCTCCCGTAGAGATGAGACCTTTTATCAATGTTTACATTTGAAATAAGTGGCAAATGGAGCGGGATGCATTGCAAAATGATAAACTGCATGAAATACAACCTGAAATTTCAAACAGAGTTGTAAGACATTTTAAGACTAGAATTAATCAAGTGATTTTTACCAGATGTGGTGTTAAACATATGATTAACCATGTTTTTTTGCTCAAAGGTGAAGACCCTACTCAATGTTGGTTTAGCAGACAGTAAAACGCATCTTACTGTATAACACATTTTACTGGACTGTCCTGTTTTCATTCTAGAAGGCGTATTTATAAAATGAACTCTCTTGAACACATTTTTAGCAAAGTGACACCAGGAAAATGTTTTAGAATTTTTATCATGTACAAATCTGAAAATCTACTTTATGTATTTATTTGTTTGTTGTTTTTAAGCATACATTTATCATTGAAATGTTCTTGCCATGAAAATAGCTTTGGTTGCTGACATGGCATTAAATCAAAAATATATATAGGCCTACACCAGTAAAACAATGATTGATTGATTGGTTGGTTGATTGTTAAATTTTACAACAAAAGCCAGTTATTGTAGCAAATCAAACAATTACGTAGAAAAAAATAGTAACTATTAATCAAAGACAATAACAACTGATGTTGTTTAGACAAAAACGCAGCCCTGAAGAAGATCATTGACTGATTCAAATGATCAAATCATCAGTCCTGTAATCAGAGTGCAACTGCACATTTACTGAAGGGTATGCGGGTTTTTTGCCCCCAAAATATTTTGTATAAATAAACTGAGGATATTTTTTTCTCGCCAACGTGCTTCAAACAAATACATTTCACAGTTCTGAACACAACTAAAAAAGTATGAAGTAGTAAAAGTAATTACACTAAGTTAAGTCACAAAGACTTGAGATCTCATCCCACCCCAAATTTCTTCTCAATTTCATTTTCCCCACTACATGATTATAGCACCTTGACATGCCTCGCTTTTGTAAGTTTTGTACTATATTTGTCAAAAACAAAATGATAGATTAAGGAGTCCTAAGGGAAAAACTTAAAAGTGCAATCACTTCTCACATGCTTACTGTGAGAGGTGGAAGGTTTGCCTTTGCATGAAGAATTGCCTGAAACATCTATTACACTTCTCACAAAGGGAAATAAAAAAGACTGTAAAATGTTTGGTGTAAAAAATAAAGACAAACTGCCTGAAATGGTAAACTTTGTCAAAATGTAAAATGTAACTTTTTTTGTAACTAAAATAAAAAAAATCACCAAATTTTAAAAAAATCACCAAAAGGCCTGATGTATCAATATGATACATAATAAATTTATAAAACATGGTATAAAAATAGATCTTGATAGAAGGATTAATTAACATTTCAGTTTTTAAAAATGTGAATATTCTGACTATTCATGTGTGAGTTTTAACAGGGTTAAGAAGCGTTATAATCATCATACAATTTATATAGGGGACTTTTTTTAATCCAAATATTATTTTCTATTTTTATCCAGCTGCAACGGATCAATCAAATCGTCAACGGAGGGGGAGGGGTGGTGTGATTTTTTTTTTAATTGAATAAAATAAATATTATATTATACTCGTATAAAATGCAACATAGACATTAACAAAAAAAAATAATATTTGAAACTTTTAACTTCAAAAACAGTTTTGGCACAATGGCGTCCCCCATGAGGCGCGCGCCCTTCATGCGCCGCATCATATGCATACCCCCTTTTTGCGCCTCTGCCTGTAATAAAAAAAAACAAATAGACATGTATATTTAAATTGAAATTATAAGAAAATACATAGCTGATATTATACACCATCATTCCTAAAAAGATAAAAAGAAACGCCACAATTATTAAAAGTATCTAATATTAAGCAAAAATATAACAAACTGCTTACTATATCTCTAGGCCATCCGCGTTATCGTAATAATTGCAGACTTTGTTACAGTATTTAATGTTTAACAATTTGAGTAAACTAAATTTTGACAAGAAGTCCCTGGTGAATGGGTAAGTGTCCGGATTCAACATAGCCTGTAACGTAGTGGCGCGAAAAATGAACGCCATCGTCAGTGCAGGCGTGCAGCCGTTAATGTTTTGACTTTTCCTGAGGTAAGAAATAAGCTCGTTTTACCCCATAAAATAGCCGAATTAATTTCAAGCCACTTCGTTATCATGACACTGACACCAGAAACACACTTTAAAGACGTATACTTAATCTATAACTATTTAAATAAAAAAAATTGACGTGAAGTTGAAATTTGCAGAGTTTCAGTTGCGCAAAAAGATGCAATGTTAACTTACACCATCACTGCAATCCTCGAGGTTTTGATTTTCTCAGACATTTATTTGCAAGATAGGTTCTAAAAGAGATAGCCCATGGTGGTCACAAAGACAAGCCTTAATAATCCCAATTATGAGCTTTCACTTCAGGTCATCAATGTTACCGAAATATCTCTACAAGCTCCACAAACATGCGTTTATTACTGTATTTAATGTTTAATTTGAGTAAACTAACTCTTATTTTGCCATGAAGTCAAAGTTTGCTTCTGGTGATTTTTTAAGCGTTTCAGTGACTTATACAAATAACCACTAGATGGCACTAGAACACAAATTTAACCCTTTTGTACTGTTAAGGACATTTCCATCCACTCTGGGGTGATTTTGTTTCTTAATTTGGCCATAACATTTTCTGTTTCTGCTAGCAGAATGAGTTTTGCTGACAAATCTTATTTTGACACATATTTTGATAAAATGCTAAGGTTTAAAAAAAAAATCCTTTCTAAATAAAAAATACACTATGGGTAAATGTACTACCCGTTGTTATGTTTGGCGAATGCTGTAGAAATGCATCAGATGAATATTTGTTTCAATTTTTTTTCATAAATCTGTTAATCAACCTCAGTCCTGATCAAAACTACTAAATTGTTTGGAAAATTTACAGGGTTGTAACTCTTTAATTGCCAATTTCATAAATGATGTCACCGATTTGGGTGAAAAAAAACACACAAAATGACGTATTTTTTAATAAAAGCTGTGAACTGGATTTTTAAAAAACCTTTTATCACAGTCTTTTTAGTAGCAACGTTGGTTTTGATGCATTGCTAGATATAATTTTTTTAATGTGTTTATAATATTGTAAAATGTTTTTGTATAGCCAAATTTGATAACGTTTTGTTGTTTTAATTTTATACTCATTGGTATATTTATTTGATGATATGGTCATTTACTGAATGCTTTGACAGTTTTATTTAGTTTCTTTAGTTATCTTACAGCTGAGAAAGCAGCCAGATGTTTTGCAGCAGCACAGAAGAGGTGACAGCGGGTTCGAGCTCAGAGCCCGAGCGGAGCAGCAGCACTTTAACACCATATAACCTGATGAACTACAGTCAGATATTTGGCAGACAGCAGGATCCTCCATCATCTTCTGTCCTACTGACTTCACGTGAATCTGATGATGTGCGGATCAGTGTGTGTCCAGGGTCGAGCTCTGATACTCTGCCATCTGCACTCTCAGAAACCACACCGACTGCAGGTGACTGAGTGAATGAAAAATAGTAACCTAAAATAAATGGCTGTAAATCTTATGAAAATAATCATTTTCCTTTGGCTTAGTACTTTTATTTATCAGGGGTTGCCACAGGAATGAACCAGTTTTACTTACTTAACCGCTTTATTTAATTCATCTACTTTACAATTGAACTTTATATATAATTTATATATAATATATTTATATTTATATAATATTTATAATATATAAAAAACATTTTGTACAAAGTTGAATGAATTCCGAGCCCCTCTCATTGTCAAAAACAATATTTGATGATGTGAATATTTTTGGTATTTATTTAAAGGGGTGGTCCAGAATGTTATTTTTAAGGCTTGGTTGTGTTAATAAGATGCAAAGCAATGTGTGCTCATGTTTAACTTGAAGGAAATCGTGTTATTTTTTCATAAATCTCACTTTGATTATACACAGCTACTCAGCTAACATGAAAACGACTGTCATATTTCCTAGTTCCTCTAAAAGGCCCACCCTCAAGTGACTCTGATTGGTCATCATCATAATTTTTTTTTTTTTTTTTTTTTTTTTTTTTTTTATTGCTTCAAGAAACTGTATAATACAATTTAGAATATAGTAAAAGATAACAGTTCTTTTACACAACAATCACATTACATACACAAGATAAAAGTAAAACTAAAACACAGTACATAAAAAAAAATAAAATATAAATAAAAATAAAAAAGACAGTATAATAAAAAAAAGAAATAAATATTCAAGTAGCATGAAAGATCTCATCATATTTGCCCAAGAAAGAAGTACATTTCTTATTTTCAATTAATCTAAGAGATTTAATTAAATGTTCTATTTCACATAAGGGTCATCATCATAATATGCTGTGATACGCCGATCGGCTTCACGTCACGCCCTGACAAGCACGCGCGTTTTGTGTAAACAGTCAGTCAGTCAGTCAACACGTGTCTGTAACGAGTGAAAATGGGATGCGGCTCCTTTAACTGTTTCTGTGCCTTTTAGTGTGTTTATGCGTGTATACGATGAAGCATCTGTAACACGAGAAGCGCATGTGCGCGGGAGAGATTTTTATTGTTCTTTTTCTCTCATGCTCGGATTAAGTTATTTTCTGTGGTGACAGAATAAAGCACAAGATGTGAGATGAGACCTTTGTGAGCCTGGATTGATTTGTTTTTGATGTTACACTCCAGTTGGGAAATCATTGCTGTATTTTTTTTAAATCAACGCGTTACAGGACGTCTTTCATGCATATGCGGAATATGCCTGTGTAAGTAACATGAATCGTTCACATATCTTTTGCGACTTTATTGTCCGAGTTGTAAAACGCATAGCATAGCTGCCTATAGAGAGAAACTCTGCCGTCTCACACAGAGAGACGCAGGTGCTGGCCAAGAGTGCGTGTATGTGTATGTGTGTGTGTGCCCGTTTACAGCCGTTTGATAAATATGGATTTGTAACGTTAGCTAAGTCGTTAGCGGTTACCATAATTTCCCGTTGTTTACATCTTTGCTACAACACACCGTTAAAGTTAGACACTGTACATGTCATGATCAATTTTAACAAATAAAAACACTTACAGGTCATGACTCAGAGTTCACAGCGTCTCCTTGCTCCATCTTTGAGGAGATTTTAACTGAATCCAGCACTGAACTGGGAGAGATTCTGGAAGCTGTGTTTTGTCAAATCATGCTTGCTATGTATTTTATAGTTCTCTGGAACATAATTAATATTGAACTGTAAGCATTTCTGTGTTTGGGTCGTGTCATTTGGAAGCCCAACAACAGAAACAGAACAGCTCTGTGGAAACAGCAGGATGGCATTTCTCCCTCTGCAGTAACGTTACAGCGCCTCTGGCCACGGCCTTTACCTGCGCAGTGTGGGATGCGCAATAACGAACTTTTGTGATCTCACAGGGGGCGGAAGTATTTTTTGTAGTCCCCAAAATTCGTTAATTGTAGGCGTTGCTAAGCTAACTCTGTACAAATCAAGGTCTCCCTTTGCATTAAACTTTGAATATTTTACATTCAGAGATGCTGTTTATGTTCACACAGCTACATTACACATCAACTGAAGTTTAAAATATAATATCGTAGTGGACCACCCCTTTAACTTAATCCTGGGAGTCATTCATTCATTCATTTTCCTTTGGCTGTTTTTCAGAGGTTGTCAAAGCGGAATGAATCGCCAACTATTCCAGTATATGTTTTACACAGCGGATGCCTTTCCAGCTGCAACCCAGTATTGGGGAAACACCCATGCACTTAATCACACACATAGATTACGGACAATTTAGTTTATTCAATTCACCTATAGTGCATGTTTTTGGACTGTGGGGAAAACAGGAGCACCCTGAGGAAGCCACCTAAACACAGGGAGAACATGCAAACATCACACAAAAATGCCAAGTTGCCCAGTCGGGACTCAAACCAGTGACTTTCTTGCTGTGAGGTGACAGTGCTAACCACTGAGCCACCATGACACCCCATTCTAACAGTTAGAATGGGCTATTTATTTAATTCAACTTTTATTTGTAGAAGCTACTTGTGAAATAAATATAAAATTAAAAATGTAATTAATTATAAATTATTATACTAAAACAAATATTTTAAAAAATCACAGAAACCCCTTTTTTCTTTGTCTTGACCTATTTGAAATACAATTGTTTGCTATAGAAACATCTATAACTTTTCACCAATCAGAAAAGTTTCTATTACATCCAGGTTTTCCAACGCAATCTCACGACAATTTATAACTTTTAGATTTTTTGGCTAATTCGTATGAATTCGTACAATCTAATTTGTACAATTTAGTATGATTTGCTCATCACCCAATGACGGTTGGGGTTGGGTGCCACGCCTCTTTTTTAAAATCGTACATTTTTGTATTACTGAACTCTTTGAAACACTGACTCTTAAACTCAAAGCTTAGGACCTTCTTATTGTGGGTCAAATTGACATAGATTTATTTTAAATCTCCAAAAATCATAATAAAAGTCACACAAAAAATAAAATAAGTTTAGTTCTCGCAGATTAAAAAAAAAACTCATATTATTTTAATTTCACAACAGTATTCAGTTCACCAGAGTTTTAAAACAGTAACTGTTTTTTAACAAGCCTGATTTTTTATAAACAGTATTGAGTGTATTTTTTTAATCATTTATCATTATGAATCAGTTTAATATTTTAAACCGAAAATATGTGATAAAGAACTTTTTCTGTGCGCAAATGAATGCAGTTTTTTTGCTATCAGCATTAAGATCAACATTTTATTTCCAGTTAAATTAACAATTATTTCAGCTTATAATCTATTTGCAACTGTCACGTTTGGGTTGAGAGAGAGGAGGTGATGACCAGAATGCAGAATATAAAAGACTTTATTACATAAAAAGTAAACAAAAAATTTTAAACAACCCAGTGGGGGAAAAAAAAACATAGCATTAAGAAACTGACTGGACTTGACTTGGCAGGGCTTGGCATGACAGACACAAAGGAGACCAGCAACCACGGGCCAGTACAGGACAGCACGCTGGTAGATGAAATAGGGAAGGCAAACCAAAAAACTTACAAGCGGGTAGTTGAACACACACACAAAAAAATAATAATAGGATAACAAGGTGGGTGGGACAAGGCGATTGACAGCAGAGCACATGACACAAAGAAATTAATCGCGTGTTCTCATAAAACACGACACTGAAGCATGCGGCACATGTAAACATGAACCATGTGCTAAACACAACACCAACAGAAGACTGATCATGAAAACACTCACCGTGCAGGCGTGCACTCACATGTGGTATGCATGTTTCCGATCCCAGCGTCAGCAGTAACCAAAAACAACTAGACTGGAGCGCTGAGAACGAAAACTACATGCTGCAAACAAAACAAGCACACCAGGAAGAGAGTGCATCCCAAGCATGGCCTGAGCACAGCCAAGACGGTGCGCTTACAATTACAAAGACAGACAATGAGTGCTCGACATGGCAGGACTAGTGTCTGGACTCTGCCACCAATATAAGAAATGACAAGACAGAAGTGGCAGAATCCTGACTGCATCAATGTCCATAATTCATTTTTGCTAGGTATTACTCTTTAATGTGTAACCTAGTCTTCCAGACAAATCGAAACTCAAAAGAACACATTTAATTGTTATCAATCATGCCATCTAGACGCAGAATATGCATGCAAAACTTGTATGGATTGACTCCTCTTGTGGTTTGTCCTCAGCCCAGGGTCACCTGAACATCAGTGAAACAGCGTACAGGACCAACTCTTCTGGAGGATCATCTGCTCACTCCTGGACCTCCAGCACTCCACAGCTGAAGACCACACCTGCACTGTCACACCACAGCCGAACCCCTCGCAGAGACCTCAACAGTACCCAGCACTTTAGCGTTTTCTGTAGTCCTCATTCAGTCTTTTGTTTAGAGTGAATGTGCTCTTGAGTTCACTGTTCAATGCTTTCACTGCAGTGACAACATCTTCATCTGCATCTGCATCTCATGCGGCGCGTGCGCCTGTGATCGTGGCTGTGGTGGAGGGACGAGGTTTAGCTCGAGGGGAGATTGGGATGGCCAGTATTAACATGAAATACCCTGAGCTGGTGCTCTCACAGTTTGTAGACACTGGTACTTATACTAAGGTAAAACTTCATTCATTCATTTATTCATTCATTCATCCATCCATCCATCCATCCATCCATCCATCCATCTATCCATCCATCCATTCATTCATTCAGTCAGTCAGACAGTCAGTCATTAGCCCCTTTCACACATACAGACCTTTCCGGAAAATTGCCGGCAATTTTCCGGAAAGGTTGTATGTGTGAACAGGTCCTTTTTGAAAATACCGGTAAATTCGTTCTGGCTTTTTTCCGGAAAGAGAAGTTGTAACATTACCGGCAATTTGCCGGAATGCTGTGCTGTGTGAATGCAGAAGGAAGATTGCCGTAATAAGCGCGTGCACGTCTAGAACGTGCTGACGTGAGACGTCTGCTTTAGCCAATCACAACAGTCAGACGCATTTACGTCCGCGCGGTTTGTGAGGATAAAAGCCTTTGAATATTTTTCCAGACACATTTAGCTGCTAGAAGTTAGTCAGATCACGTTTATATGTTCTTCTTAATGCCAACTGTGTAAATAATCATCGATGAGATGCTTATGATAAGCCGTTGTTTGTTTACCTTCAAGCTTTGCGTGTGCCTGTGGAACAGCCTGTGAGCGCCTGCACACGCACATATTATGAACATCTCGACATGAGAAAGTGATCCTGTGAAAGTTGTTCACAATATTGATCATCCACAGAGTTTGTAATTTAGTCAAATGTTTACAAATACAAGCACAGCCGTTTAAAGCTCATTTGTGGTGAATGATGTCAGAATTTACCGGTATTTTGGAATGGATGTGTGAATGCTCTTTTCCGGAAAATTTCCGTAACGTCCTCGCCTGTGTGAACAGCGCTTTTTTCAATATACCGGTAAAGTCTTTCCGGAAATTTTCCAGATATTTAACGGTATCACTGTGTGAAAGGGGCTATTTATTCAACCATTCATTCATTCATTCATTCATTCATTCATTCATTCATTCATTCATTTATTCATTCATTCATGCTTTCATTCATTTATCCATTTATTCATTCATTCTTCCATCCGTTCATTCATTCATTCGAATATTATAGATGAAACCACTTGCTAACTATGGATGCAATGCATACTGTATTATGAAAATGTGTGAATGAAATCCCAACTCCAAACACATTTCAGTGACCAAACAGAACTGAGGAACAAAGTCTTTGCATTGACTTGTTCCTGGACTAAAATGTAAACTTGAAGGAGATCTATTATGCAAAAATCACTTTTATAAATGGGATAAATAAATTTTTTGTGGCAAGAGTGTGTGAATAAAGACAGCCTTTAATGGTAAAAAAGAAAGAATTCTGTTTTATGTTATCACACTTGATAAAAACAGTCTGCAGAAACCATTTGATTGACATTACCCCTTTGTACAGGTCGTCAGAGGGGAAAAGCCCCACCCATTATCTCTCGCTCATTAGCATAAACAGCTCTAAGTGAGAAGCAGCCATTTGCCATTAGTGTTTTCACACCACACCTGCTGAAGATAATGTCAGCAACTAAGAGGCATCATACATTTTATATTTTAGGATGGACAAATGAACTGAAAACAACTGAAGACCGAAGAATACCTCCATAGAGTACATTTCTGAGCCACTTCTTCTGACATTATATGTTTTTAAGGCACTTCACTGGCTTCCTAGTTTTAGAGTAAATTTTAAGATTCTGGTAAATATATATAGAGCTCTGCATGATCAAGCAAACCTTTACATTCAACATCTTTTACGTAGTCACTCATGTAGCCGCTTTCTGAGGTCTTCTGGCAAAGACCTTTTAGCCATTCCCACAATTCGTCTTAAGACTAAATGTGACCCAAGATTCTGGAACTCTGGGATCAGTTGAACTTTTTAAAAGGTATTTAAATACACATCTTTTTGGTCAAACTTTTAATTAACAGCATTAGTGTTTCTGTACTTGGATTTTTAACTTTTTTTTAATGTTTTATTTTATTGATATGTGTTCTTTTACCTGTTTTCTGGTTTTCTCTTGTTTTAAAGCAGTTTGTGACTCAATGTCTGTGAAAGGTGCTATATAAATAGATTTTTACTTATCTAACTAGATTTTCAGTTTTTAATAGAGATAACAGTAGTCATGTTTTGAGTCTACCACTATGCTGACACGTAGGTGTTTGTAGCTTCGCCTTCTTTTAAAAAGTGTACAATCTCATTTGAATTTAAAGTGACAACCATAATACAGCACAATTTGGATAAAAACATTATTAATGTGGTATTTTGAGCTCAAACTTCACATAGACTCATGTTCGCGACTTATGTTACTTGTAAAAAGTGCATTTTAGGTCCCATTTAAACTTGTTTTTTAGATGCAATTGTGTCTCAGTCTATATCACGTTCATATTGTTTTTACGAATCCAAATAATTTAAATTTATTAATTAAATTAATTAATTTAATGTAATATTTTTATCCCACAAAAAAATGAAATATTACAAAATGCCAAAGTTTCTTACTGATTTTATTTTAAAGTGTGAAAATAGAAAAATATATAATTTAGTGCCATACAGTAAATCATTCAATCATTTTCCTTCAGGATAGTCTCTTTATTCATCAGGGGTTGCCACAGTGAAATGAACCGCCAACTATTGTGGCATATGTTTTACCTAGCGGATGCCCTTCCAGTTGCAACCCAGTACTGGGAAACACCAATACACTCTCACATTCACACACATACACTACGGACAATTTAGCTTACCCAATTTACCTGTAGTGCATGTCTTTGTTATCTGAATTGTTACTATTATGTTAATGAGTTCATGACTGGGAAAATACTGTTTTCCTGGCTGACTCCTGTACTTCATTTGCATGCTTTGTTTAGATTTGTCTCCACCTCCTTAACACTGCTCCACCTAAAACACATATGATAATCGGGACAACAGACTCTTGTAGACTCTCAGAGACTCTTGTAGACTTCTTTGAAGATGTTGTTTGTCTGCAGAACAACCAACACTTTCTCAATAAAGATTTCTCCTTGAAATAAATGTCCTGGCTTGGGTTTTAAAATTCCCAACAATTTGGTGCCGTGACCCGGATAAAGACTAAAATCACAAATTTCCTACAAAAGCCATTGCTTATTAGCAACAATTTTTATTGTCATTTATTCATCTTTGATCACAAAGCAAAGATGAGTTTGTACTCTTGAGACCTGTGGTATCCTGCAAAAGATTTGTAAAAGTGAATAATGTTGGCTGTTGTCACAGGTAATCACCAAGCTGCATAACCTGACGCCGATGGAAATTCTGATGCCAGACACGGCTAGTGTAAAAGGACAGGGAACCAAACTCTACAGTCTCATCACAGAGACCTTCCCGGTACAATCCTAGTTTTCTACCTCTTTCTTTGCTGTAAATCAGGCCTGTATAGGTGACTCACACCTGTAAATCAGCACTAATGTCAGAGATCTACAGCGTTAAAGTTATAACTGATTTTAAAAATTATAGTGCAGATTTTTTCCCTTTGCTCTCTGTGCAGTCGGTCACATTTACTGCGGTCTTGAGGAGGTACTTCAATGAGAAGAAGGGCCTGGAGTTCATACAGCAGCTCTGTGTGCCTGAGTTCACCACTGTGCTGATGGAGGTGCAAACCAAGTAAGAACTCCATCTTTACAATAACATGAGTTTTGCACATTTACATTATTTTTATGTTTCAAGATTTGTGTTTTTTTTTGCCGTTTTGGACTGCAGTACCTCCAGTAGGTGTTTATAAAAATATCCGTGCAGTGTTTCCTAATCATTACCCAGACTCTGGCCTAATTATCTCAATATTTGTTTTCTATATTGAATGATATCAATATATATTTTAATATAAGTTGTACCCCATCAATGACTGAATCCACAAAAATTAGAAGGTCAATTAAATGGCATAACATATTTTTGGCAGATAAATTTTTGGTGGCCAAAAATTTGGTACATCTCTAATTTTAACACACTTTTAGATTCCCATTGTTGCACATTTCTGCTGTGTGATTGGCTCTTGGATTTTTATAGAGCAAAACAGTCCAGATCTAATCATTGTTATTGATATAAATTTTATCACGATTCAATATAATATTGTTTATCGACCCAGCCCTTCTCTGGCCGCCTGTCATGGCATAATTTGTTCTACCAGAATCTAATAATAAATCCAAAATATTTGAAAACTTCTGCCACAATGGTTTCTGAAAGAAGATGTGAACACAGCAGATCTATCAACAGCTATACCTTTTATATATCAAACAAAAAAAAGATGACTAACAGAGGTTAAGTGCAAAAATCACAAACAGCATCGTTTAGACAGGGTGTCTGCAGGGTCCTAAAATGTTTTAAATCTCAAATAAAATTTCAAACTTAAGCCTTAAAAAATCTTAAATTCACTAAAATATTGTGTTGTTGGTCTTAAATAATTTTAAACAAGTCCTAATGTTCCCATGTCCCTGTAAGGTTACCCAATCTGGCCAACACCCATTCAATCACTGACCAACTTTAGGTTTTATTCATTAACTTTGTTTGTTTATTAATAAGTTTTAATTATCGTCCATAAAATAACATGCATTAAAAGTGGTGTTTAAAGCTACCTGGTGAGAATAATGGTCTTCACAGACTATGACATTTAATTTATTGTAGTTTTTAAACCATTTTTAAAGTAAAAAGTTTGCTTTATTTGCTAGTATTTAAAATATATGGATACAAAATAACTAAATTTCTGTTTAGCTCTGTGCAAGTCAGAAATTCAATTCACAATGGTCTTTACAAGGTCTTAAAAAAGTCTCAAATTTGAGTTTGTTAAACCTGCAGAAACACTATTGTGTAAATACTGAAAAGAAAGACAATATATACTTAGCAAAAGCAGCATTCACACCATCTTGTTGTCCTACCAGGGCTGGGTGATATTGCAAAAATCTGATATTGCAATATTTAATTTTTCTGCAATGAAACAGTTTCAGAAGAGAGTTTGAATAGTTCTATTTGAAGGTTATCTATCAGTATTCAGGTATAGAAGTTGAATGATGGCAATACATAACTGTTTTTCTTACTTTTTCTTGTCTCGTTTCCTGTCAAAATATCAACAAGCAAAACTATCTACCAGTGGAGTAAGGGAAATAATCTTGTTTTCGCTTTGAAATGTTGACATTCTGACTAGAAACAAGACAACATTTTTGCATAAATCATATGAATTTAATATAAAAATAGTGATAAAATACAGTCTTATAGCTCTTGTTCAAATGTAATTTAGACTCAACATGGCATATCTTTGCAATGTGACAATTGCGGATGTGCACATTGCGATATCCATGCTCAAACAATATATTGTGCAGCTCTACTATTTACTTACATTTTTTAATGATAACAGAATTTTGCATGTATGAACCCCCTAATCATTTTACATTGTAAATTATTTTATATGATTTGTTAAAACGATTTTAATCCAAGGGTTTCACTTCTGATTTGTCATATAAACGTTTTTATACAAACTAATAATAAAAAATGAAAAAAAAACATCATTTTTATTATACTGTAAATATGTCCGAAACAAGTATCAAATAAAATATTATCTTTTCTGTCTAGATACTACTGCCTGGCATCTGCATCTGCCCTTCTGAAATACTTTGAGTTTGTCCAAAAATCAATATATGCTCCAAAGTCATTGAAAGTGACATTTAGTGGCAGTGAGCAGACCGCCATGATCGATGCAGTTTCAGCCAGCAACCTGGAGCTAGTGGTCAACCACAGAAATCACAGGTGAGAAAACAAAACACAAAGCACATTAATTTCTGCAGATTTATTTAGTTGAAATCTCATAACAGAATTTGGACACCTATTGTAATGTGAAGTAGACGCTGACCACAGGGGTGCTGATCCAAACGCAGGGTTTATTGAACAGAGTTGGTCAGGCAAGCAATGATCAACACAGGGGCAAAATGATGTATATTTGCAATCCAGAGTCATAGTCAAATAAACAGGCAGATGGTCAGAAGGCAGGCAGCAGACAGGAATAAACAGATAAACAAAGCGAGGATCAAAACAAGGCAAAGCAAGACAAAATAAATGCGTTGTAATGTCACAAATACAGTAAACAAGACTCAGCAATGAGTGTCTCAAAGTGAAACTTGTACATGTGTGTGTAATCAGTACTTGAGCAGCAATATCTGTAGCTGCGTCCCAAATTGCATACTTATGCACTATTCTACGCCATTTTTTAGTATAAATAGTGTAAGTAGTGCGTTCACACTGAAAACCTTAAAAATAATAAGTGCACTTTAATTACCCGGATGATGCACTCATTCAGCCGCTAAAATGAAGTGTGTAATGATGGACACTTCACGCACTCAACGACTGCAGGTTTGCCTACGTAGCAGAAGAGGCGGAGCTATCGGACGCACATGTTGGATAACTTTATTTATTTTGGATGGTGAAAGCAAAATTCTCCTATGAGAGTGATTATAGAGCCTCCCGGTGGTGAATGCGGCAATACTCACGGCAGGTATTATTTGATAATTTGGTCGTTTATTTTACTGATTTGGCAACCGTCAAACGTCATTAGGGAAACAGTTTGAATTTCTGCTTAGTAAAAAAACATAAGTGTGCCATTTGAGAAGACACTACATACACATACTATCCTGTTGAGTGTGTAAGTGCATAAGTACATAGTGCATGAGTGCATAGTGTATAGTGTGCCATTTGGGACGCAGCTTGGGTGTTTGCAATCAGTCAGGATCAGGAACCGGTTGTGCGTGTGGTACATGACTTGGTCTTGTAGTCTATTTAATGCTGTATTTGTAGTTCTATGCAATGTGAATGTTCTCCAGTGATCCACTTATCATCCAGAAAGATCCACACATTGCTTCAATTTTCATCTCTATTTCTCATAGGCCCTGTTTATACCAGGCGTAAGAAGGTGTGATCATACTGGAAAATTACACCAAACATCTTAACACCTAGTGTAAACGGCCACTTTTTACCATATTTAGTTACAATTCCAAATAAATAAAAATTCAATGTTGTAAGAGACAAATTTTAATTAGTTGAAAAATATTTAATGTCCTTTTTTCTGCTCTTCAGTATCTTTACTTTGCAGTCGGGATTTAAATGCATCCGAATGTCAGCAACCATATGCTGTTATATTTGCAGAAGTGAACACACTCTATTTGGAGTCCTAAATCATACTAAAACTTCTGGTGGTGAGCGGCGGTTGCGCTCTAATATTCTCGAGCCCCTGCTGGAGGTGGACACTATAAAGTCACGTCAGGACACTATACAGGTGATCTTTTTTTTCAGTCTAAAATTTTCACACACTTGTTCTGCCATTAATTGATCTCTTTTTTCATTTTCCAGGAGCTTTTGCAGAACGAGGAGCTCTTCTTCAGTCTGAAGAATGGTAATGTTACTCTACACTACCTGAGAAATATCTTGTCATTGACCGCAGTTGTAAGAGCAACAAATAATAACTTGGCTTTTAGTTGATCATTTGGAAAAGTGACAGAAGGTAGATTTTTCTGATGAATCATCTGTTGAACTGCATCCCAATCATCACAAATACTGTAGAAGACCTATTTAAACCTGCATAGACCCAAGATTCTAACAAAAATCAGTTTGGTGAAGGAAAAATCAGGGTTTGGGGTTTCGTTCAGTATGGGGGCATGTGAGAGATCTGCAGAGTGGATGGCAACATCAACAGCCTGAGACATTTGTGCTGCCCTCTACATTACAAGCCACAGAAGAGGGTTTCTTCACAAATTCTTTCACAAATTCTTCAGCAGGATAGCGCTCCTTCTCATACTTCAGCCTCCACATCAAAGTTCCTAAAAGCAAAGTAGGTAAAGGTGCTCCAGGATTGGCCAGCCCAGTCACCAGACATGAACATTATTGAGCATGTCTGGGGTAAGATGTAGGAGGAGGCATTGAAGATGAAACCAAAGAATCTAGATGAACTCTGGAAGTCCTGCAAGAATGCTTTCTTTGCCATTCCAGATGACTTTATTAATAAGTTATTTGAGTCATTGCAGAGATGTATGGATGCAGTCCTTCTAGCTCATGGAAGTCATACATAATATTAATTATTTTCCCACTGCACCATGATTTTATATTCTATTCTGTGAATTATTTTTGTTAAGTGACAAGAATTTTATCTAAGCAAAGTTAGACCTTACTGTCCTAATTTTTAATAATTAAAAATCAAGGCATGATCATATTTTATTTTGGTAAAATAAGCATAATCTAGAGGCCTTTGTCTTTCATATAAGCCACTTCTGATGATCAAATGATCAACTGAAAGTCAAGTTAATTTTTGTTGTTCCTAAAACTTGAATAGGCGACAAGACTTTTGACAAGTAGTGTAGATAAAGAATTAGCTTTTTTGGAACTTTTGTTTCAAGCTGTTCTGCTCAATTCACACTTTGATGCCTGCAATTTATCATCTTTAAATGTTCACTGGGTTTTTACTGCATCGCATTCATAAACAGCATGTATGTGGATTGCAACAGCGGGATGATGTTGTGATTTACACTCTAATGGTGTTTGAACGGTAACATAAAATGCTTGTAAAGAGTGACCCACTGGGACAATATTCTTTACATAAGGAGGGAGGCCTAAAGGTATAGATTCAGTCATTTGGTAACACTTTACAATAAGAGTACATGAACAATTATGTATTAATAATTTGTGATGAGTTAAGGCGCTGTAATGAGTTATTATGTGATGAGTTAAGGCGCTCACTAATCACTAACAGCTGCCTTACTTACTTGTTAGTATATGTTGTTAATATATTACTTAACATTTAAGTTAAAGCCAAATATAACCAACATAAGCTCAACAGCTGTTATTGTATAGTTATATCATGACTTTACTTGATGGGGCACATCTTCATTAACTCATCCTTAGCTACTCATGAACTCCTGTTTGAATTGATCATGTTGATGTCGACAGAACACTTTTTTATTGTTATTCAGTGTAAACCCACTAGACGGACATGCATAAGGTGTTTTTTAGTAGTTAAGAATGGATTAATGATGATGTGCCCCTCCAAGTAAAGTCACGATATAATTATACGTTAACATATCATGAGTTCATCATGGTTAAATTAAGTATAAACGATTGTGGTAATTAATACATTTGTTAACAAACAAGCATATGCTAACAAGTAATTAGGCAGCCGTTATTCACAAATTAACTCATGTGGGATATGCGCATACATTATCTTATCATTAGTCCATAATGAAGTAATGTTTAGTTTGCATATTAATACATTATTATGGATGTACTGTTATTGTAAAGTGCAACCAGTCATTTTGTTGAACAGAAATGTTGTAACTTGGGATTAGCTGAGTGAGTAGCTTGCTCAGATATTTAAATTAAATTAAGTTCAATTTTATTTTATTATTTTAGCCTATTTAGAAATGGGCTTCTTAAAAAAGTTGTTCCTTTACAAATACAAATGTAAATTAAAAGCAGACATTAACAGAAAACTGTTAATGTGTGAACCAAAATAGGTCTTACGTGTTGTGCAATTTAATGATGATCTCAGTAGCTCTTAAGCACCTGGATCACATCTACCCGGAACTGCACCCACAATCATAACATATCAATCAGATGTCTTAATGTTTGGCTCATGGCTCCACACCATGGCGGGACATTACTGATGTTGTCTTTTATTCACAGCCATTGCACACTTCCTGGATATAGATGAGCTGCTGTCTGCTCTTGTTCAGATCCCAAAGCAAGAGACGGTAGGCACACTTTATTTCTAAACATTGCTTTCTTTAGAGAGCAAAGAAGTTTGTCATTGATTCAACCTTTTCTTTTAGAATGCTTCCTTTATGATCTAGAACAGGGGTGTCAAACTCAATTCCTGGAGGGCCGAAGCACTGCACAGTTTAGTTCCAACCCTGCTCCAACACACTTACCTGCAGGTTTCAAACAAGCCTTAAGGACTCAATTAGTTTGATCAGGTGTGTTTTATTAGGGTTGGAACTAAACTGTGCAGAGCTGCGGCCCTTTTGGAACTGAGTTTGACACCTGTGATCTAGAATATCATTCGTGAGAGAATATTTTTGGGTTGTCCAAAAAGGGTAAAATTTTATTTGTTCACTGGTTTTAATCAAGCCAAAAAGGTTATTTAAAATCACTGAACGAACCTTTGATAGTATCAAAATAAATGTATTATCATTAGTAAAAGAGGAAAAATAGCTTAACATATTTAAACAAACATTTTAGCATTTCGGTGGCATAGCGGCTCGGTGGTTAGCATTGTAAACAAGGCACTAAACCAGAGGAAAATGAATGAATGAATGAATGAATCTTAGCATATTGAAAATCTAAAGTAACATGCGAAAGATTTATCTTGTTAATTCAAGCTGTCTTTTTTTCAATCATCCTCATTTCATGTAGTGCTTAATAGCTTAGAGTTTTATTTGTGATAAGCAAAGATTTTTGTGGTTTGCCTTTTAGATTGCAGTGGCTGAAGCAAAAATAACACAAGTTATTCAGCTGAAGCACATCGTGGAACTGGTCCCATCGCTCAAGGTGTCTTTTGTCTATACATTTTTGATCAATTTTATCAAACAACAGTTACACATAAATCCATGACCTGACTAATGACTCATTTGTTTTTACTATATTTTCAACTGCCAATAATGTAAATTCAACATTAAAGGTCCCGTGAAGTGCTTTGAAATGTGCATTTTTATTCAGTGTTTGACGTAATCTCAACTGAAACACGAATGGCCCTATCATACACCCTGTGCTATTGTTGTTTTCCACCACATTGTTTAAATAGCAAATCCATTGCTATACAAAGCAGGGTTAAAGTCCAGCGCAGAGCGTGTTAGTTGTGCTCATTAGACGCATACGTATTGCTTAAAACAATACGCAAATATCTTCACAATTGAAAAAGAATTAAAAGATTAAAATATTACAAAAATGGTCACTTTCTACATAAATATAAAAACCACTACCTCCTCTCGGGGGCATTTTTCAGTTAATTCACGACAACTTGCTTTTAGTATAATGTTATTATTATTACTAGTAATATTATTTATTATATGCATATTTATATTTGTTTTATTAAAAACAAACTTAGATTTGTCCACCTGTTAGGTTTTGGACCATATGGGGCGTAGGACGTGTGTTTGGATATAACTAGTTTTTTGACCACACTTCATTGTTATTGCTTGTTTATTCATTTGCTGGAAATCAGAATGCGCTTTTTTCCACTTACAAAGTCCGCCATGTAGATAGCAAATGCACCATGGTGCAACGCAACTGACTCTTGAAGGGAATAGGAGAGGAGACTCTGATTGGTTTATTCTCAAAATACACCCATATCTCATTAAGAGAATAAGCACAACCCGGTTAGACCATGATCTGCAGTGCAGAGCGTATTTTTCCGTCCTTAAATTAGCAAAAGAGGATTCAGAAACGCCCTTAATGGTTTTGAGCCCTGCGCTTTAGACTTTGCGCATAGATCGTAAAAGTTGTAAGATTGTAAAGCGTCTTGAAGGGGCGGGGCATGTCAGAGCATTTGATTGGTCAAGATTTGATGAGAAACTGAGGTGACGTGAAAAAAAACATTTATCCATTTAGGCGGATGTGACAAATGACAAGCTTTACAAGTTTATAGCAGTTATATCTTTTAAACATGAATTTTGTCATTGTTTTGGAGCACACTAGCTAATAGATATCCTAAACACTAACAATACTAATTTTAACATCTAAAAAATTTTAAGAAATGAAATTAATTTTAATTTCATGGGACTTTTAACTGACCTGATTTACTATTGTTTTTGTTATTTTGGAAAATCATGATTTTAAAAATAGCATAAGCTTTGTAACAATATCAGTGTTACAGTTATTTACTGATTGTATTTTCTGACTTGCTCGAGAAAGCCTAAAAAAAGGCACAGCTGCAAGGATACCACATAACAGTAATTACATTTCTCCTTGATTAGGTGATGCTGCAACATTCTACAACGCACTTGCTGACAGCGTACTGTAAATCACTTGAAGACTGCAGGTAATCATATTCATGCTGTCAGCTCTGTGAAGTATATACAGTATTTGCAAATCTGCACACATCCGCACTGACCATGTTAGTTTAATATGAAGCATCAGCTTGCTCTGTAAGCAGAGATAATAAGAATGTTTTGTACATAGAAATAAAACAGTGGACATAGGATTGTGCATATAGAAATAAAACAGCTCATACTTTCATATACAGTTAAAGTCAAAATTATGAGAATATTCTGTGAGTATTTCTTTTTCAAATATTTCCCAAATGATGTTTAACAGATTAGGGAATTTTTCACAGTATTTCCTATAATATTTTTTCTTCTAGAGAAAGTCTTATTTGTTTTATTTTAACTGGAACTAAGCAGTTTTAAATTTCTTAAAACCATTTTAAGGTAAAATTATTAGCCCCTTTAAGCTAAATCTTTTTTTAATTTCTACAGAACAAACCATCATTATACAATGACTTGCCTAATTAACTTTAACTTGCCTAATTAACCTAGCTAAGCCTTTAAATGTCACTTTAAGCTAAATACCAGTGTCTTGAAAGATATAGTAAAATATTATTTACTGTCATCATGGCAAATGTAAAAGAATCCAGTTATTAGAAATTAGTTATTAAACGTATTATGTTTAGAAATTTGTTCTTTCTGTTCAGCAGAAATTGGGGGAAAAATATATAGGGGGGCTAAAGATTCAGGGGGCTAAGAATTCAACTGTACAGTATGTATACAGTCCACCATGTTTATTGTTTCTTATTCGTGTTGATTTAGGTTTAACAGCATTCTGGATCATATCAAATCTCTGATTAATGATGACACCAGCTACATGAAAGGCAGTTTGACCATGCGCACGCAGAAGTGCTACGCTGTGCGACCCAACGTCAGTGAATTTCTGGACATTGCACGAAGAGCTTACACCGAGGTGGTAGATGACATTGCAGGTGAGCCCTCTAAAGTACACTTATGTGTACAGTTACATAATATGTAGGTGATGTCTATACATGTGTACATGTTCAATTGTGTGTATTAGGTGAATGGATGTGCAGGTTATTGTTGAAGGGATAGTTCACCAAAAAATGAAATCTCTACCAAAAACCAGTTTCAGTTTCACTCTTCTGTTGAAGATGTTATTTTGAACATTGACTTCCATATTAATTGTTTTTCTACAATGGAACTCAGTGGGTACCATCAACCAGCATTTTTAAAATAACCTCTTTTTTGTTCAAGTAAATGGTGAGATACTTTTTTATTTTTGGGTAAACTATCCTTTTAAATGGCAATTCATCAGCTTTAACTACTCCAGATTGCACAATTTTCCAAGGTAGGAGGAAGTATTACTGATATCTCTGCCTGGTCTACAAACATTTCATAATAACATAAAGGAGAAGTGATACAAGAAACTACGCAAGTTCACGCTTAAGACATGCAAGATTTCATTTACTCATTAAAAGGGAAAAATTGAAGAAAGAAGAACTTTTATTAAAGTAAAACTTGCTGACTCTGACTCCTCCCCCTGATCTTCCTACTTCATCATGTGTTGTAGGTTGCAAATATAATTTCCAGCCAAAACACATTGAGTCACAGTCAGAACCATATAATCAGCATTTTCATCTCTCAAAAAGGGTTGTTTAAATTACACTATTGTCACTAATAATCTGAATGACCACCAGCTTATCATGAATCGGTCTGCTATTTACACATAACTATTAGTAAGGAAAAATCTGATTCAAAACTACTTTCATGATGACCTGGTTTGCCAAATGCCACAATAAGTTTTGCGGTTTATATAGTAAAACTTTTCATATTCCAGCCTGTTGACAACATGTTATTTATGAACTTCAGCATTATTGTTGTGTTGTGCTGATCAGGATTAGTGGCTCAGCTTGGAGAGAAGCACAACCTTCCGCTCCGGACAAGTTTCAGCAATGCACGTGGCTTTTTTATTCAGATGAAGCTGGAGGGGGGAGCCTTGCCTGGTGGGAAATTACCAGACGAGTTCATCAAAGTGAGCCAAAGTCTTTACAATCCTTAATAAGTGTTCAATATATTATATATACTGTACAGTTTTTTTCAATTGCTTCGGTGTATTTCTGACAACAATATTTACATTTGCACAACAGTTAATGCATTTCTCAAAACAATAAGTAATTTGTGCACATCATAAAACCAGTTTCTCATTCTTTCCAGCAAATTGTAAATGCTTTTGGACATGCATCAATTGCTTTCATACAACTCCCTGCAGTTTTCTAACGTTATCAATTGCTTCTGTCATGTCAGTCAAAATTACCTAAACTTGTGAATGCTGAATAGTCATTCCATATAAAGCTAATAGTCCTCATTTCATTACTTGAGTCATTACATACAAAAATGTTGAACTAGTTTTCAAAATCTATCAAGCTAATTTTATTCAAACAAATTTTTATCTTTTTTCCCCTAAAAATGTCTTCTAAATTGAACAATTTCCTGAATGATTTACAGACCTATGTATATTTTAGGTTCAGTTCCAATATGTTCTGCAATATTGTTTACAGTTGTGCACAGCTCTACCCAAAGGAAGTTTATGTTTGTTGTAAATAAGGCTGAATTTATTCTTTTGCACAATACTGTGAATAAATTAGAATTGCAAAGAGCAAATGCAACAGAAATGTGAAACATACATATCCAGTCTTGTACTCAGACACCTCACTAAATGCAGTGATGTCTAATTCTACTGTAGTTTTCAAATGGCTGTGCAAACAGTACTGTATATGTTGCTGTCTTGAGAATTTTCAGGAAGTGTCAAAAAATCTGACTTTTTTTGCATTGGAAAAAATCTACGGAGTAAACTGTCATAATGAAAACATGACAAAACCATTTGACTATCTTGTTCATAAACAATGGTGTCAGGACTTTTCATCTGACACTGACAATTTCACTGACATCAATACTTGCTTTTGAGGAATGAACTATCCATTTTGAGCATGTGAGGCACTTTTGCAGGTTACCAGCTAGGTTTTGCAGTTTGTACTAATTGTTTTGAGAAACACATTAACTGTTGTGCAGAAATGCACTAGTGTTGTGAGAAACTCACCAAAGCGACTGAGAAAAACTGTAAACACACCCTTATTTACAACAAACATAACATTTATTTGGGCAGAGCTATGCACAACTGTAAACATGTTGCAACTGAACCTAAAACATACACAGGTTTGTAAATCATTCATCAAATTGTTAAATTTTGAAGTCATTTTCAGGAAAATAAAGATTTACATTTTTTGATAAGATTTGCTGGACTGATTTTGACAACTAGTTCAACATTTTTGTATGTAATGACTCAAGTAATGAAATGAGGACTATTATTTTTATATGGAATGACTATTCAGCATTCACAAGTTTAGTTAATTTTGACTGTCATGACATTAGCAAATGATAATGATATAAAACAGCAGAGAGTTGTATGAAAGCAATTGATGCATGTCCAAAAGCATCTGCAATGTGTTGGAAGGAATGAGAAACTGCTACTATGATGTGCACAAATGACATATTGTTTTAAGAAATGCATTAACTGTTGTGCAAATGTATATAGTGTGGTGAGAAATACACCAAAGCGACTGAGAAAAACTGTAATTGTTTTGAGAAATGCATTAACTGCTGTGCAAATGTAAATAATAATGTTGTGAGAATTGCACCAAAGCGACTAACAAAAAACTGTAAATACATTGTCTATGTTGACAGACAGACAGACAGACAGACAGACAGACAGACAGACAGACAGACAGACAGACAGACAGACAGACAGACAGACAGACAGACAGACAGACAGACAGACAGACAGACAGACAGACAGACAGATAGATAGATAGATAGATAGATAGATAGATAGATAGATAGATAGATAGATAGATAGATAGATAGATAGATAGATAGATAGATTAATTACTCTAAGTAAAACAAATTGGGTTGAGCAACATTTTAGTTTTTCAATTTTATGATGATCCATTCAAGATACAGTTTAAGTCAGAATTATTCGCCCCCTGAATTATTCGTCCCCCAGTTTATTTTTCCCCCGATTTCTGTGTTACGGAGAGAAGATTTTTTCAACACATTTCTAAACATAATAGTTTTAATAACTCCTCTCTAATAACTGATTTATTTTATCTTTGCCACGATAACAGTAAATAATAGTTTGCTAGATATTTTTCAAGACACTTCTGTACAGCTTAAAGTGACATTTAATGGCTTAACTAGATTAATTAGGTTAACTTGGCAGGTTAAGGTAATTAGGCAGGTTATTGTATAACGATGGTTTGTTCTGTACACTATCGAAAAAAAAAATTTGCTTAAAGGCTTAAATTAGCCTTAATTAGCTTTAAAAAAAATTTAAAAACTGCTTTTATTGTGGTCGACATAAAACAAATAAGACAAATCTTCTTCAGAAGAAAAAATATTATCAGACATACAGTGAAAATTATTTTGCTCTGTTCAACATAATTTGGGAAATATTTAAAAAAGAACAAAAATTCAAAGGATATATATATATATATATATATATATATATATATATATATATATATATATATATATATATATATATATATATAATTTCAATAACTCATTTCTAATATTTTACTAGATATTTTTCAAGACACTTCTATACAGCTTAAAGTGACATTTAAAGGCTTAACTAGGTTAATTAAGCTAACTAGGCAGGTTAGGGGAATTAGGCAAGTTATTGTATAACAGTGGTTTGTTCTGTAGATTATCGAGTAAAAATATAGCTTAAAGGGGTTAATAATTTTGTCACTAAAATGGTTCATAAAAAATTCAAAACTGCTTATATTCTAGCCAAAATAAAACAAATAAGACTTTCTCGAGAAGAAAAAATATTATCAGACATACTCTGAAAATGTCCTTGCTCTGTTAAACATCATTTGGAAAATATTTAAAAAAGAAGAAAAAAAATCGAAATGGGCTGATAATTCTGACTTCAACTGTATATATAAAATAAAGAGAATAATATAATATAATGTATAAACAGGAATGCATAAGGAGCAGAAAAAGGGAAAGGATCAGCATAGGACCTTGAGGCGGGAATCAATCTCGGGTTGGCGTAAACACTGAAGTGCCATGTGTCGATGCACTAACCACTACACCATTGGCGCCAACATCAGCATATAATGATCCCAAGTTTTGTTCTTTATTTTAATTTTGAAATACTGTAGGTCCCATTTTATTGGTCAAAACTGACTATCCATTGAAATGAATGGAAAAGATTGAGAACAAGAGTATATGTTTTAGTTGGCTTTAGTTGATTATTAAACAATATATTTTTTTAGTAAAATCATGTTAAAAGGTATAAACATCAAATATGATACATCAGGCCTTTTAGTAATTTTTATTTGCATGTTTATATCTCATCATTGCATTACATTACATTATATGTTCTGTAAAATAACAGCTACAGAGATTTAATCATAAAAATAAACATTTAAATTTTATTAACAGATAATTGGGATATATAAACTTAAAATTGATATTATATATTTTGTTATTAAATTATAAATCCCAATATATATATATAAATAACATCCACACCAAATAAAATGATTTAACCATTCTATAAAACTGAGATGTTTATGGTTCACTGTCAAATATAAAAAATAAATAAATAAAAAATTCTGACTATTATCATATATGTCTGACTTTGGACTCAACATTACAGGTTTCTAAACAAAAGAACAACTTCAGCTTCACCACTTTAGACCTCATGAAAATGAACGACCACTGTGAAGAGGCCCTAAAAGACATTTTCCACATGTCTTATGTGTGAGTATACTAGTTTAGACCAAAGTAAGACTACTTCAAGGATAAAAAATGTACCATAATAGCCATACATGATGTGTACTTATCATATTTAGGGTGGTTTCCAAGCTACTGAATGAAGTCCATGAACAAATCCACTGCCTGTACAAACTGTCTGATGTTGTTTCAATGCTGGACATGCTGCTCTCTTTGGCTAATGCTTGCACCATCTCAAATTACGGTAATGTATAATGTTTAAGGGGCCGAATGGTCATAATATAGATTATTACATTCATAAGAGTGTATTTAGTCTGCTTTATCAGATATTAGTGCAATTGATTTCCTTGAAATGTTTATATAATAAATAGGATATTTGTTTCCTGCAGTGCGTCCTGAATTCACAGATACTTTGGCAATACAGCAGGGTCGCCACCCCGTCCTGGAGCGCATTTCTGGGCAACAGCCCATCTCTAACAACAGCTACATCTCAGAGGGAAGCAATTTTGTGATCATAACAGGCCCAAACATGAGTGGCAAGTCCACTTTTTTGAAACAGGTGGCCCTTGTCCAGATAATGGCTCAGATAGGTACACAATTTATATATATATATATATATATATATATATATATATATATATATATATATATATATATATATATATATATATATATATATATATATATATATATATATATATATAAATATATATATATATATTTTTTTTTTTATATATATACAATACAGAACAATAATTTAACAGAAACAAACATGCTAACATATACATACATACACATATATCAGTATGCACATACATAATTACCTACAGTATATACAGTTGAGGTCGGAATTATTAGCCCCCTGTTTATTTTTTTCACCAATTTCTGTTTAATGGAGAGCAGATATTTTTTAACACATTTCTAATAACTGATTTATTTTATCATTGCCATGATGACAGTACATAATCTTTTACTAGATCCTAAAGGATATCCACCAGTGCTGATATACAGCCATATCGCACTGCTACTCGTGTGATATTGCGTTTATACAAGTTTGACGACATAATTGTGTATATAAAAACAAAATCAAACATGGAGAGTCTCAAAACCCCATTTGTATGAGGAACTACTTTCTTCCGCCTTGGATTAAAATCATAGACTGACAGTTAAACAGCTGTTAAAACAGTTAAAACTTAAAAAAAAACTTAAACTTTAGATCTGTAGTGTCTGCTTTTTGCTGGCTGTATGTGTGCGAAGTAATACACAAACTGTAAAGAGGCTGTAGGAGTTCTGAGATTGCAGAATATTGCACGGCTTTTAGCCAATTAGATTTGAGAACCAGACATAACTGTTGTGTGTGTGTGTATGTATATATATATATATATATATATATATATATATATATATATATATATATATATATATATATATATATATATATATGTATATATATGTATATATATATATATATCCTTAAATTTGAATTCTTTTTCATTTGTAAAGATATTTGCATATTGCTCTACATCTTGTGTGTATTAAGCAATGTGTAAGCCAGGCGAACATCTAGCGCACTCTGTGCTGGACAATAGACTGGTTTTGTTCTGGTCTATAAAAAATCTATAATAGTTTATCAAAATAGCAACGTGCCAGCAATACACCCTTACATGCCTTTCTTTTTAGACCAGAACACCTATGGGCGCACATATGAGCGCAAATGCATTTGCTATTTAAACAGTATGGGGCAAAAAGTCAAAAAGACTCTTGCGCTGAGCTGAAACTAGTAAACAACAATTGCGTCGCGCCTTGCGCCACATTGCGCCGGGTATATGATAGGGCCCTAAATGTCACTTTGAGTTCTAGTATACTGAAAAATATCTAGTAAAATATTAGGTACTATCATCATGGCAAATATAAAATAATTTAATTATTAGAAATGAGTTTTTAAAACTATTATGTTTAGAAATGTGTTGAAGAAATCTTCTGTTAAACAGAAATTGGGGGAAAAATATTGTAAAAATTAATTTTAAGGGCTAATAATTGTGACTGCAACTGTACATGCACATATTTTTGTAACAAAAAGTTGATTAATGAAGAGGAAATTACTCTTTATGTCACTGACATAATGTAAGAGGTTGTGTGTGGTGATGAGTAGGTTTGGGGTAAATTTTAGGATCATGTGCTTTGTGCATGATTTAGCAGCTGTCTCTAAATCCTGCAGGATCCAAATACACTTCTTTACACATTCTTCTTTGTACTAGGATGTTTTGTGCCTGCGGAGTACGCCTCTGTTCGTATTGCGGATCAGATATTCACAAGAATAGGAGTGGACGATGACTTTGAGACCAACTCCTCTACATTTATGGTTGAGATGAAAGAGGTCAGATTTAGACAGATGCATTAAGATTATCGCACATGCAATCAGAAATATATAAATACTGTATATATTTGGCGCAGTAGGTAGTGCTGTCGCTTTACAGCAAGAAGGTAGCTGGTTCGAGCTGGTTTGGCATTTTTGTGTGGAGTTTGCATATTCTCCCTGTGTTCGCGTGGGTTTCCCCCACAAGTGCAAAGACGTGATACAGGTGAATTGGGTATGCTAAATTGTCTGTAGAGTATGTGTGTGAATGAGTGCGTATGGATGTTTCCCAGTGATAGGTTGCAGCTGGAAAGTCATCCGTTGTGTAAAAACATGCTGGATAAGTTGGCGGTTCATTCTGCTGTGGCGATCCCAGATGGGCGACGCGGTGGCGTAGTAGGTAGGGCTGTCGCCTCATAGCAAGAAGGCCCCTGGTTCGAGCTTCGGCTGGATCAGTTGGCGATTCTGTGTGGAGTTTGCATGTTCTTCCCTTTTTTGCGTGGGTTTCCTCCGGTTGCTTCGGTTTTCCCACAAATCCAAAGAAATTCGGTACAGGTAAATTGGGTTAGCTAAAATTTGCTATAGTGTATGTGTGTGAATGTAGGAGTGTATGGGTGTTTCCCAGTGATGGGTTGCAGCTGGAAAGGCATCTGCTGCATAAAACATATGCTATATAAGTTGGTGGTTCATTCCGCTGTGGCGACCCCAGATTGATAATGAGACTAAGCCAAAAAGAAAATGAATGAATATATATATATATATATATATATATATATATATATATATATATATATATATATACACACACCAACACAATGGATGCACATATGCAAACTGTTGTAACTTCTGCAGCGTTCACCTGATTTGGATGTAAATACCCTCAAATTAAAGCTGAAAGTCTGTAGTTGCAGCACACATTTCATTTCATATCCATTGTGTTGGTGTATAGAGCCAAAACTGTTAGAATTGTGTCAATGTCCCAATATTTATGGACCTGATGTATGTATATTTTTCTTTTTTTTTTTTTTTTTTCAAAACTGCACATTTAGGTGTCTTACATCATCCACAATGCAACCAACAGTTCTCTGATCATTATTGATGAGCTGGGTCGAGGCACCAGTCCAGAGGAGGGCATTGGCATCTGCCACAGTGTCTGTGAATTCCTCATTAATCTTAAGGTGACTTTTTTTATTTATTAACACTGTATTTACATAAAATTAAATGAAAAACTACAAAGCAAGTAAATATTCATAGTAAAAAAATTATACGTTTTATTGCACATCAACCAATCAACATAGTTAAAGGTGACCTATTATGCAAAAATACTTTTTATAAGGGGTTTAAACACAGCTGTATGGCAACAGTATATGAATTTAACCAGCTTCTAATAGCAAAAATTCATTCATCTATTTATTATAAACACTTGATAAAAACAGTTTGCAGAAACACTTTAAACGTTTTGACGCTAAAAAGTCCTGCCCATTAGTGACCATCTCTCTTTTATTTGCATAAAAAGTTAGTCTTGTTTTTCAATTTGCTGCTACGCCCCATTTGGCCCATGAAAAGGGCCAAACATAATTATGACAACCCAATATTTTTTAAATTCCCATGAGACTGCTATGGATCGTCACAGACAACAGACGTGGCAAAAAGTGGTTCTCTTTATTTACAATAGAAGTAAAGAACAAACGAACACTTAATTACGCAAAGTATATTTACAAATGTGTACATTAAACACAAAATAAGTAAACAAATCAATTGAGGGAAGGGAAATAAGTGGTGCCAAATCTAATAAAAAACAGAATAAACAGCAACTAACTAATCCCTCCTCCACCTCTAAATAGCTAAAGAGAAATATGAAAATAGAAAAAAAAACATACGGCGTCACACGCCACACTAAACTGCACTCACTAGACAAACATTCAAAAGGTAGCACCCCCTTCTGACCTTATAGATTGACAGAGAATGCAAGTCACATGACATACTTCACTTTCACTTCCCTTTTAGTAGATTTAAGCAGATTTAGCATGGACGTTCTGAATAGATGTACAACTCAAGAAAACTAAAGTGAACCAGAGAACAGGACAGGCACATAAATGTCACACAGAAAACCAGAGCAGTGACAAGAGACAAGGATCCCCCATCTGGTCCGAGTCTTCATTAGAGCGCTTAAATGACCCCCATCTTCTTCTGATTGGTCCTCTCGTGAAAACTTTGCTTGCCAATTGAAACACCTAGATTTAAGACGAACAGCAGACGGCAAATAAAAACGGAAAGGGGAGGAGGGGACATCAGAGCATCACCCCAGGCATGTAACACACAGGCTCTTGTAGCTCCGCCCTCTTTTGAAAAGTGTTCTCATTTGAATTTAAAGCAACAGTAACTAAAATGGCACAATAAAGATCAAAGTCTTAAAGGGTTAGGTTTAAAGAGTTTTAAAACATTATTTGTGGGGTATTTTAAGCTAAAACTCCACGTTTCCCTTTTCTAGGGACATCCGAGACTTATTTGACTTATTTTATCTTGTAAAAACAGGCATAATACTGTAGGTCACCTTTTATATTTATATTATTATATTTTCTTCACCCTAAAATATATTTAGAAATATATTTATTTTTAATGTGTTTTATTGTACAACACAGATGCAACATATTTAACATATATTTAATATATATTTTTTACCATATGGGTACAGTGCTTTATTTATTTGTTTATTATTTCACATGTTTAAAACTTTACCAAAATAGATTAAATTCATTATTTTGCATCTAATTAAAACAATACCTCATAATGACAATATGAATGAAGTTTGTTTAAAAAAAAAAAACATTGTCCTGCAGGCCTTCACACTCTTTGCCACACACTTTCTTGAGCTGTGCCAGTTGCAAACTCTTTACCCCAACGTGGAGAACCAGCACATGCAGGTGCAGCACATCCGCACAGGAGATGGAAGAGCTGAGAGGGTCGTCTACACCTACCAGCTCAGCCGAGGACATTCAGAGGAGCGCAACTACGGTGTCATCATTGTTACACGTTTTAAACAACCTATTCTATGGTTGCACAATGGTTGAAATCCAATCATATGTATGTTGAATGTCCTATATACAGTTAAAGTCAGAATTATTTGCCCCCCCCCCCCCTTTATTTATTTATTTTTTTTAATATTTCCCAAATGAAGTTTAACAGAGCAAGGACATTTTAACAGTATCACTGATAATATTTTTTTCTTCAAGAGAAAGTCTTATTTGTTTTATTTTGGCTAGAATAAAAGCAGTTTTTAATTTTTAAAAACCATTTTACGGTCAAAATTATTGTCCCCATTAAGTTATTTATATTTTTTCGATAGTCGACAGAAGAAACCAACATTATTCAATAACTTGCCTAATTACCCTAACCTGCCTAGTTAACCTTATTAACTTACTTAAGCCTTTAAATGTCACTTTAAGCTGTATTGAAGTGTCTTAAAATTTATAGTAAAATATTATTTACTGTCATCATGGCAACGATAAAAGAAATGAGTTATTAAAAATGAGTTATTAAAACTATTATGTTTATAAATGTGTTATAAAAATCTTCTCGTCGTTAAACAGAAATTGGGGGAAAAAATAAACAGAAGCGTGAATAATTCAGGCGGCTAATAATTCTTACTTCAACTGTACATAAGTGACATCAACACATTTTCTGCTGTTTGTTTAGGCATAAGGGCAGCAGAGATGACCAATCTACCACTAGACATCATTCAGGAGGCTAAAACTGTTGCAGATAAAATCAACCAAAAGCTCTGGGTTTGTTTCTTTTGATGACAGATGATTAAAACATTCTAGCTGTGCAGACCTCATATAAAGCTATTGACCCTGTTTCAATCATTCTGACCACAGGCTAAGCATCATAGTGATCCTGCCACTCTTAAACAGAGAGCAGACTATCGTCTAGCCACCCGACTGGTGCAGACCGCCCGTAACTCACAGCTGGACCGTGCGAGCCTACGTCACTACTTGAAAGGACTGAAAACACAATATCTGGCTGAGATTCAGATGATAAAAGAAAATGCTACAGAGTTGGTAGAGATTGAGGAGTGAGGTCTGTGATGGTGAAACAAAAGGATAAAATACACATTTGGAAAAACAAAAAAAGTTATTATAAACCTGTTTGAATTTCTTTCTTTTGATGAACAGAAAAGAGGATATTCTGAAGAATGTTGGACACCAGTAACCTTTGACTTCCATAGTATTCTTTTTTTCTAATATGGATGCCAATGGCTACCAGTTTTCAAACATTTTTCAAAATATCTTCTTTTTAGTTTAACAACAACAAATTTCTTAAAGGCGTAAGAATCCGATAAGTGTGAAAAAATTGTCATTTTGGGAAAATATAAGGAGATTAGTTTTAGATCAGTTTTAAACCATACCCACAGTGTACATAATTTGTTAATTTAATGAATTGTTGAATTGTTTATTTAATGCTGTTTTAGCATGAGACCAAAGTTAAAAGTGTATTTAATGCTTTAAAAGCATTCTCTATAGAGAAACTATAGGACATCTGTGCTTAATGAGTTCAATATAAATGTTTAAGCAAACAAACATGTTCATGCACAACACCAATGCTATTAAATGCAAATGTTGACATCCTCAATATTAAGAAGTTCTGTCTATGTATTGTAGCAGTCTATTAGACTTTGTTTTATATGCAGTATGACAATTCATTTCAACGTTTGCAATGTGTTGTTTTTTTAAGTCATTTTTAAAGAGCCTCTATTACACATTAAAAAGGGTCATATTTTGGTTTTGGGGTCTCTAGCAACAGTCTGATGTGCATGCAAGGTCAAAAATCACTTTCATTGTCTTATAATATGCATTTATTTTTACCTAATTACCCCAATGACTCTTATATAATTTGTTCAGCGATTCATGTGTTCCCAAGGCCCTCTTTAGCATGAGGCTAATATGCGCTGATGGTCTGATGACCCACCCTGTTTTGATTGGTCTGCTTTCAGTGTGAGATAGAGAGAGATGCCCAGCACGGCTTATCAACAAGTAGACAGAGTGCAGAGTGTATGTGTGAGGTCATGCTGGAGTGCATTAAAGCAAAGCAGTTTAACACCAGCATATTGCTGTATTCTTAACTAAGTAAAAACAGTGACACATATTCAGTATTAATCCACTCAGTGGCAAAAGCTGAACTATTTTGAAACTTAACCGCCGCACATGCGTTGGGACAGCTGATGACGATCATAGCAAGTAGATCGCAAGCTCACAAACACATTTAAATCCATAAACAAAGCGGCACATGGTGTATTTTCAACGGGGCTTCAGACGCGGTATGAGAATATAAAGAGTTAACCAGATACAGTACAATGGTTACAAGTAACATAACACAATTAAATACATAATTTGCAAGCTAGAGAAAACAAGGGGCAACCATTTTATTGCATTTACTTAAACTTGTAAAATGGAGGAAAAAACTGGTCCATGAACTGTGTCCTGTAAAGTTCTGACAAAGCCAACAGTCGATAATCAGAAATTAATAGTCTTTTCTGATCCTTCTTTTAACAAAGGCCAACAAATCCCTTGTTGTAAGTGTAGATTGCTGAAGCACTCATCCGAAAAATGACGGGAACACCGCACAAGACTGGGGCTATAATGCTGAGGTATTTTTCAAAAATTAACTTGAACCTCTGACTCTTCACAGCCTCATCTTTGGGTTGGGAATTAACACAACCTTTCCCTCACACTTAAGAGCACAGCGTCTTTGCGAAATGATTCATCCGGGATCTGCTACAGTGTTTATCTTCCTCTTTTTCTTTCTACAGTGTTTGTGGGTGGGTTAGGGTTTCAATTTCCCCAGGTTTGCGAAGCGCAACAAATGGCTGGGGCTTGAATTCCGTATCGACATCATGCCAGCATGCCTAAAAACTTGTTACAGTGGCGATTTATTGGAACCACTATGAGTCGACTCTTTTGATGAATCAATAGTTTTAAACACCGTGCACTTTCAAATTTAAGCCTTAGCTGGATATTTCACTTTACTTAGAGCTGTGTTGCACACTGCATAGAAGGTCATTTTCAAAAACCCATATAGGGGCTCTTTAATGCATATTTTATTGCAGTGTTTCTCAATTATGTTCCTGGAGGACCACCAGCTCAGCAAATTTGTCATGTCTCCTAAACCAAACACACATGATTCAGATCATTAGCAGAGACTGAAAGACCTGTAATGTGTGTGACAGACAAAGGAGACATTCAAAACATGCAGTGTTGGTGGTCCTCCAGGAACGTGGGTTGAGAAACACTGCTGTAATGCATTTACGTTTTGACCAGCAGGTGGCCCTAGCATGTGGTGTTTTTAAATGTTTCGAAAGTGAATAATGTTTGTAAAGCAATTGGTTTAATTGCTTCTCTCATCACTATTTGGCATTGATTAATTTGATATTGCTTCAAAACAATATATTTAAGAAATCCTCAGTGTTGCCAATACCCTAACCCATTTACAAGTAGTTGTTAGTGGTGTGGATGTTTCAGGGATTCTTCTTGTTATATTGTTACACCATGATGTGGCAACAAGTGAACATCTTTATATTAGAGTCATTAAATCATTCACTCAACTGATCAACTCATTCAGTTAATCATTCATTTATCTAATATTCATATTTAATCAACTCATATACTGATTCAAGTTGAAATATCTTGATTAATTGACAATGTTTCATTGGTTATGGATTATTTGACAATGATTCTTTCATTGATTTGCTTATTTAGACTGGTGATGCAGTGTGACTTGCAAAAAGAATCACTTATTCAATCTTACTAGCGCACTGACAAATTGAAAAGCTCACAGACAAACTTAAGGTGTAAAACTGAATTTTCCTAGGAATTTTTCAGATATTCTCACTTAATTTGATACCTTTTATATCACAACGTGTTCTGTCTATCACAGTTTACAAGGAAAGAGAATTTGGAGAAAAATAATTAAAATAACTAAAATTGTTGGAGGGAACTAAAATAAAATTTTAGTTTACATTAGATAGCATTTCAAAAGGTGAGCCAAATGCAGGGAAACAAACCAGTGTGATCATGAAATGTAGGAATAATAGAAAGACAAGATTTAACAAATATGTGTGAAACAGCATCTTTTCATTTCGCACTTCATCATACTAGGTTGCAATGTGCATCTTAAAGCATGGTTCGTAACCCTTCATTAAAAACTGAAAATTTTGTCATGGATATTTTTTACAGTTAATTTTGGAGTATCTCTTTTTTGCATCTTTTTATTAATATTTTAACTATTAATCACAAAACACATTAAAACACCAACAGACAATGCCATTTTAACAATGCAAAGCTAAAAAATATATAAATAATAATAATATTAAATTAATAAACAGAATACGTACATACATGCATAATAAAATTACAATAAATATATAATAGCATAATAGCAATGATAATAATGAGAAAAAAGAAAAAACATAACGATAAAATAATGAAATAAAATACATAAATTCAATTATGACATACCATCACTCAAAATGCAGCTTAATGAAACATCAATAAGGTCTAAGTAAGGAGTCTAGACTTCATGAAAAGCCTCAGTGGACATATGAATTACACAGGTAAGAAAATCTAAGCGAATCATTTTCCTAATAATATTGTGCTACCCTTTTAAATATGGGGGTTTATCACACTGACCCAGTTTAACAGTATATTTTTCCTGGCAGCAAAGGCTAAAATGTCAAATAAGCATTTGGTGAATTTGTCAGGCAAACGTCCAACCGGGAGACCTAAAACTAAAGATAGTGGATCCAACTGTAGCTGAAGTCCAAACATACGGCTCATAAAAGTAATTACTTTTGCCCAATAAGCTTTAATAACAGGACAATTCCATAATAAATGGGTGTAGTCTCCCACTTTCACCTTACAAATTTTGGAGTATCTCTTTAAAAAATGCTTGATGGAAATTTCAAAACTGCATGAATTTTGAAAGTGCAAATAAAGATCTTACAATCACAACTGAAAAGGATAAACAATGTATTTGATAAGACAAAATGCGCATAAACTACAATGGAAACACATTTACAGAATAAAGTCTAGGATGTAGATAAAAAATAATATGATTTTGTTTTTAACAGATCATGTCATAACAAAAACATATGCCATGAGACAGCATTAATGGACAAGCCAGCGGACAGACCACATCATTTGCCACACAACATAATTGATCTTTATTTCTATTTTGATTGCAACGTCAGGTGACCAAAATTTTATGTCAATTTGCTGTCTAGTACCGATGTCAGATGGCACCTACTACCAATGTCATCTGGCGCTGATATTTGGTTGGTTTTAGGCTGTGGCATTAACTAACTAAAATCCAACATCATTTTAACATCATGATTTGACTTCCATACAACGTCAAAGTCTAACATCAGTAGACATTTATCTTTGGTTGGTTTTATGTTGGGTAATTACTTAACTAAAATTCAACATCACTTTATTGTCATTATGTGACATCCATTAGCTAAGAGCATTAGACGTTGACCTTTGGTTGATTTTATGTTGTGTCGTGAACAAACTAAAACTTATCCTGATGTTGAGGTCTGAGCTCAAATTGACGTTGGGTTCTGACATCAACCGGATTTTCTTATCCAACCAAAATTCTAAGTTAGTCTGATGTTGGAGTCCAATATTTTACTTCTGTGACGTCTGGTGAAGGCTGGGTTGGTTCTAAAATCCCTCAGCCAAAGTCTGTCATCAAAGGGCTTTGGTATTATGAATGTCGACAGTCTCACGCCACCAGAAGCCCCTGTGCTTTCAGTGTTTTGTTTTCCTATTCTAAGGCGTTAGTAATTTATTATATAAGAAAAGGCTCGCACTTTTTCTTTTTTGCCGCTAGTTTATCAGAAAGTGACGATTTTGTTCTCTTTGACTCACTGCATGACAAATACTGTAAATACTGCAGAAGACCTATTGGAACCCACGTGGACCCAAGATTCTTGCAGAAATCAGTCAAGTTTGGTCAAGGTAAAAATCATGGATTGTGTTTGATTCAGTATGGGGGCTTGTGAGAGATCTGCAGAGTGGATGGCGACATCAACCGCCTGGGTTATCAAGACATTTGTGCTGCTCATTACATTACAAACCACAGGAGAAGGCAAATGCTTCAGCAGGATAACGCTCCTCATACTTCAGCCTCCACATCAAGGTTCCTGAAAGCAAAGAAGATCAAAGTGCTCCAGGATTGGCCATCCCAGTCAACAGATATGAACAATATTGAGCAGGGCCGGAGTGGGACTCTTTTTCAGCCCTGGAGTTTCTAGCTTCAGACCGGCCCACCTTAGTTCACCACTGACTATATTAAAATAAGGTTATTTCCAATTCAGTTTCTAATTACACTATCACGTCTTTTTTTTGAGAAAACAGCACTTTTAGAACTTCAAATGTTCAACAACCCTTACAGTATTGTCTTAACAATAAAAATGAAAAAAAAAATTGTTATTTAAATAAGGACCGAACCCAGGTTGGCCGCGTCATAATCTAACATACTAACCACTGTACCACAACAGCTGTACGTTTAACGGTGACTTATGTAGTTATATCATCATTAACCTGCATCCTGCTCACGTGGCTACGAGAAAATAGATAAAAAGAGCAGAGCTGCGGTAACATAATGAATAAGAAGGCTGTGGTCAAGTAAATAAATAAATTATTTTTAAAAAGTGTGACTGCTGAGAGCAACCAATTCTGGAACTAGGGACACCGGCCCTCGCGGCCAAAAAACGGACCGGCCCACCGGGAATTCTCCCGGTCCTCCCGATTAGCCAATCCGGGCCTGTTATTGAGCATGCCTGGGGAAGATGAAGAAGGAGGCATTGAAGATGAATGCAAAGACTCTTGAACTCTGGGAGTTCTGCAAGAACGCTTTCTTTGCCATTCCAGATCACTTAATTATTAAGTTATTTGAGTCATTTCAGAGATGTATGAGAAGTCCTCCAAGCTCATGGGAGTCATACACAATATTCATTCTGTTTCCACTGCACCAGGACTTGAAGTGACAAGACTTTTGTCTAATCAAAGTCAGACCTTACTGTCCTAATGAAAACATTAAAAATCAAAGCATGATCAAATTTTATTAAGGTAAAATAAGCATAATCTAAAGGCCTTTGCCTTTCATGTAAGCCACTTCTGATAACAAATGATCAACTAGAAGTCAAGTTATCATTTGTTGTTTCTAAAACTTGGATTGGTGACAAGCGGTTTGACAGGTAGTGTAGCTATTTACTCACACTTTACTTGCTATTTACACTCTTTACCTAACCTGTTTGACTTTCCTTCTTCTGTTGAACACAAAAAAGATATTTTGAATCTATTTGGCAGTGGCGCAGTATAGTGCTGTCGCCTCACAGCAAGAAGGTCGCTGGGTCGCTGGTTCGAAATTCGGCTCAGTTGGTGTTTCTCTGTGGAGTTTGCACGTTCTCCCTGCTTTCGCGTTTGTTTCCTCCGGGTGCTTCAGTTTCTCCCACAGTCCAAAGACATGCGGTACAGGTGAATTGGGTAGGCTAAATTGTCTGTAGTGGATGAATGTGTGTGGATTTTTCCCACAGATGGGTTGTGGCTGGAAGTGCATCCGCTGCGTAAAAACTTGCTGGATAAGTTGGCGGTTCATTCCTCTGTGGCGACCCCGCATTAATAAAGGGACTAAGCCAACAAGAAAATGAATGAATGAATCTTCTTTGGTGCTTAGTAAAAAAGCGTATATGGATTAGAAACCTCGCGAGGGTGAGTACATTTTTATTTTTGGAGGTGAATTATCCTTTTAAATCTAAAACCCACAGAGCTCTTAAAATGCCCAACCCCTTCAGCAGCAGCAGTTGCTCTCGCGAGATTTGCGCGGCTCGTCACCCCGGTCTCTCACAGGCGGAGTTCCGTCTTCCCCTTTCACAGTGCTGCTTCAGCCCACACTGACCTGAACTGTCACAGCGAAACAACCGGGCCGGAGCCGCAGTCCACCGCGCTTCCCGTTCAGGAACACCTTTGCATCCCGACAACAACAACAGTAGCAGCGAGCACACTACCGCAGGTACGTCCAGCAGCGGCTTCAGCTCGCGCTATCTGCAGTGAAGTGAAGCGTGAAAGAGTGAGTGGATGGAGCAGATCACACGGGCCTACTGCTCTGCTGCTCCGATACTCATCCACCGGTTCTCGGGCACACCTTTACTGCAGCAGGGCTTACATTTAACTGACAGAGAGCTGAGATCTCTGCTGTCCGTCGGGCGATAGCACACGGGCTCGCTATGCTAACGATGAATGCTCTTAAGCCTGTGATGATGCTTGATCAGTCCACGCCTCTCTCCTTCCAGCTAAGCTAAGCTAGTGGTCCTAATGAGTGCGATAATGCGGATCATTCCTCATGTTTGCAGCTCTCAGTTCCTTGTCAAGTGTGGAAACACACGAGTGGACAGTCAAGCACGCGCTGGTTGAGTTAGTCGGTCAGTCATATGTGGTGGTCAGTCAGGTGTCAGTCAGTTTCTTATTAAACGCCCCGACCTACTTTAAACCCTGGCTGCCATGCAGCTCTTTCAGGTTCTCTCTCTGTGAGGACTTTGCTACTTGCGCTCCACTACTGTTATCTTATCGTAAAGGTGTGTGCTGTATTGTAGACCTGCTGCAAATACCCCTTTTACTACGAATGTCTCTTGTTTTGCCTTGAAGTTTTGTCCTTTTAGTAGCCCTGGTGCAACGCACATTTCCCCGTCATGTGGGTAACAGAGGGCATTATCTGTCATCAGTAGTAGATGTGTGGCTTTTAATAGTAGCATGTGTATGCGCACTGAGCTGTCATTTAAAGAACTGGGAGGAGGCCTCATGGCAGGGAACATGTGTTCCAGACTTATTTAAAGAGCACATGAATTGGACATTTGAATTTTATTATTAATCCTAAATCTGTTAACTAGTACACTTAACTGGATACATGTATGTCTAAAAAATGTGATTTAATGGGAAAGTCAATTTCAGAATCATTCAAACTCTTGTACTACACAGTGCCTTCACAATCCGTTTGATGCGGCTGACATTGTGATTCGTAAACAGCAATGAGCTATGGGATGCCAGAATTGTTTAATTTATTTTAATTTGAGTTTCTTTCTCAATGGAATTGTGTTCTGGGTTAATTAGAGTTTTGGTTGAGGCCCAAAATCTTTATGGTGAACAATAGTTTCTGAAAATCTGTTCTGTGTTGATTTGGAGTTTTCCAAAATGCTATTCTCTTGAATCGACTGTGAGCTTAGATTTTGACTGCAGTTACAAACAGTTGTAATTTGCTTGCATTCAATTCCTTACAAGCACCACTTGATTCTCAAATAATCATTTATAAAGTTAGGAAAGCTTTAAACATATTACAGGATTCTTTATTGAGCTGTTTTTATATTAATTTTGTTATTTTTAAAGGTCTCATAAAATCAAAATAGTATTAACTTATTAATATACTTTTTTAGATGTTAGTTTCAATCTGTTATATGGATATCTCATTACCTCCGCCTAAATTAGAGGTGGCTAAACTTTTTCTTATGAAAGGCCAGAAACCAAACTTGATTAAGGGTGGTGTGCTAAAGGTATTACATTAAATTTGCCAAGGTAATTTCTTAATTTATTACTATATATTTAAAAAAATTGTATAATTAATAATTATAATTTTTATAATTGTATAATATTTTAAAATTTTACAATGAACTTCTTGCTAAACAAACAATCTTATTTATACAACAACGGAGTTTTATGCATTGTCTTCTATCTGTCAAGTAACAGCATTTATATTTTAACATTTTTACAAAATCTGATTCATTTAATTGAAACATTTAATTTCAGTCTGCTTTTTTTTTTTGTAGTTCAACAACTAAATACACAAACAAATGTTTATGTGAAATTAGAACTGACGGTCTCTGTTGAAGGCATTTGCCTTAACCTTTACCATCATTTCCCAACCTCTTCTCAGATGGGACGGCAGGCCAAATCAAAGGATACCATGGGCCAACTTTGCCCTAGTTTAGACATCTCTGGCCTAAATGGATCAATGGTTTTATTCATGATACTTCATACTTTAGTCTCTTATTAAATCTTCTGACCAATCAATTGCTCTTTAGGATCTGACATGCCCCGCCCCTTTAAGACATTTCTCTTTTGCTTTTCATTTGATGCGCTTGATGTCAACCTCTCTCACTGTCAGCTGTGATAAAACAAAACGCTATTGGCTAGTCTATGTCCCACCCTCTTTTTAGTATTCAGTTGAGATTACATCAAACATCAAATCGATTCAAGTGAGAATAGCAATACATTTTGAGAATCTCAGAATCAAGATTTTTCTTCACAGCTCTAGTGATGTCAGGACGTTAAGGTGTCTAATAGGCCAGCTCTGGAATCTGGATTTTCTTGATGGTATAGACCATTTTATTGTGCTTATGTCATTGACCCATGAACATTTCCTGTTTGTTATCAAACTATTTCATAACTGTAATGAGGCAGTTCAATCATAACTTAATGTTAAAACAGTTTTCATAACATTATATTTATTAATATGTAGCTTATTGGAAGCTGTAGAAATTAAAATTGTAAAACAGGAAATACCTTGGGACCATTGTTATTGTTTGCACCCCTTAAAATAGTCTATACTAGTGTGTCCTGTTCCACTAAGCTGGCTGATGATCTCCGCTTCAGTGCAGATAGTGAGGAGCTGTCTGGTCTGTGTTTCATTCCAGTTTGCAGACGTTTTTTTTTTCTGTTGTTGATGCTGATATTTATCTAAATCCCCTGAGGCCTGTTGCACAAAACAAGTTGAAGAAACTCTGGGTTGTAGAGTAAATTTCTGGTCGTCAAAAAATATGAACCTATTGCTCACTTTTTAAAATGTCTAATCATCTTGTTTAATCCCGCCCCTTTTCGCAGTGCCGTATGACAGAATTTTGCAGACATATGCATATGTAATGTTGAGCATGATTTTATATGCATATTTTATGCATGATTCACACTTTTACAGAATCATCATGAGATATTGAAGTAATCTAGTGAAATTTTATTTATATTACAGTAAAACAGAATATCGCAATATTCGATTTTTTCGATTATATAACATTATATATATTTTAGATATACATTTTCAAATGTAAATGCTAATTTAAGGCATTAGTAATATTACAATTCAAAAGTATTTCATTTTATAATATCAATAATTATAATTCATATAATATAAACAAATTATTAGATGCAAAAAGTGATTTAAAAATGCTAAAAATTATTTAAACATTTCTGGTAATACAAAAGACTTTTATTTTGGAGCAAAAGAAACACTGAAAGTGAATTTGTTGCATCAGGTATATGCAAATTTACTCGCAGCTCTCTGGTCCAGTTTGGTTTTGCAGTCTAGCCGACAGCTAGCTCTCTGCAGCTCTCACATGGTTACCCGCTGAAGCTAAGCAGGGCTGCGCCCGGTCAGTACCAGGATGGGAAACCACATGGGAAAACTAGGTTGCTGCCCGGAGTAGTGTTGGTGAGACCAGAAAGAGGAGCTCAACCTGCAGATTGTGTGGTTCCTAACGCAGAGTATATTGATGGACTCTATTCTGCTCAGTGAGTGCCGTCTCTCAGATGAGACGTTAAACCAAGGTTGTTAAAAATCCAAGAATGTCCTTCGAAAAAGCGTAGGAGATTAACTCTGGCATTCTGGCCAAATTTACCAACTATCCATCATTTCTAACCATCCCCATATTATAATTGGCTTCATCACTCTGTCTCCTCTCCATCAATCAGCTGGTGTGCGGTCCGGCGCAATATAGCTGCCGTCGTGTCGTCCAGGTGGATGCAGCACACTGGTGGTGGAGGACCCGCCCCCCACCCCCTCAAATGTGTAAAGCGCTTTGAGTGTCGAGAAACTCGCTTTATAACATATTACCATGGCAATGAAACCTGATAAAAAAAACAACCTGCCGTCTTGAGCCTAAAAAACTCAATTTGCTTCGAGTAAACATGAAATTACCTGGTTAAAACCTCAAATTGGCTTTTTGCAAAAGGCTTCATCTCAAAGAGTTGTTTGATAACTGCATGATAACTCCCAGCAAGGTCCCCATGTCTTCTGGAAAACGTGTGACTGACAAATAGACGTTCTTCAGTACAGAGCTTTCAAACATGATGAAGCAAGAATATGGTGTTGTTACCAGTACAAAGCAAACTTCTTTAGCCATTATAAGTTACTGTTGTTTCAGAAAGTTTTGTCAAATTTTGTCTTCTTAATAGCGGCATGTATGTTGTTAAAGAACTGATAATCCCTCAGAAAGCAATGTGTAGTCTGACCTTACAAAAACAAAAAAAAACAACAACATAAGCAATAAAAGTGAGGCCAAAACTTTTTAATCATTCTGCCTGGTGGCTGGATCAAGTAAAGTGAATAAATCCTGTGACCGTTTTCTACAGTGGAAGGAAGTGAAGATGCGTCATCCATCTTTTTTTCAGTCTATCAATGGTGGAAGCGCAAGCAATAAGTTTTTAGCTACAATTAACTTAACAGCCACTCTAATATTAATAATTATAGCACCGCAAATTGAATAAACACAAATTGAGTTACCTTTTATTGTTTTTTGCAAGTTTAAGTGGATTGAACATAAAACAATTAAGTGTTCCCAAAAAAAAAAAAAACGAAATTGTGTTGATTCGGCTCACTTTAAAGGGTGCAGTAGGTGATCTGCCAAAATGCTAATCGGATAATATTTTAGCTTTGGACGGCAGGGAGGGACTGTGTTTTAAAGCCACGCCTCTTGAAATCATGAGCACGCCCACCGTGACACAACAGCAGACAACCCAGTTCATTCGCCAGTTAGAGGCGTATGTAGTGGTTGGCCGGGCGGCGTGCAGGAATTTCACTTATTACTAAGCCACACTTACATGCTGTTTCAGACTGAATATTCAGTGTAGCTGTAAACAATTTCGGGAGTGCGTCACAGGCTGTCATTGTTCAGAAATGACCCAATGTGAATATAAAAGCAACTTCAGCTCAGCAAGCAGGCTAAGCGGAATAGCAATATAGTGATGATTTGTTTTTAAACTGAATAACATTATAAATCTACATCATCCATGCTGTAAAAGCTCCCTTATGAAACTAAAAATAGTTATATTTTCAGAGATTTCAGTGGCTGAACAACATGTCTGTGCATAGAACCCATTCATAACGCAATACTCTCTACATCAGCTCTGTGTGACTAATATAGTTTTAAAACAGAACATTACCTCTCTAACAGAAATACTTTAGCCATTGTGTGGTGTCGTCCTTTGTCCAGCGTGCAAAAGTAACTCCAATACTGATTCAGGAGTTTCAATTCAGCATTTGATTTTGCCATAACTGACAGTCTCGCTTGCACATGTCGCTCATCTAGACGTGCACGCGTGGCAGACATGCACATGCTAATGGCGGATATGCGTGACCAGAGATGCGCAAAAGCCCTAATCTGCATTTGTTGACTGACAGTTTGAGTTACTTATCGGAATTATGAGAGATGTCGGTCCGACTCTATTTAATTGGATGAACATTTTTTATCCTTATGCCTTACCCAGAATGAAAAAATATGTATAAATATTTCGATTATTTACTTTAATCATTCCTATTGGACTGTGAAGAGACTTTCAACCAGCACAATAAAAAAATGTGTCTGAAGACAATCACCTACTGCACCTTTAAATTAGCAGACAACCAGCACAAATCCCCTTTTAATTGCAGATTGTGTTGTTCGGGGAATTGCAGCTTTTTAAAATGTATTTTTGTCTTCAAATTCTACAATAATATTATGAATTCGCCTCATAACTTGGTTGTCTTATGACTCTTTAACAAATACTTTTCCGATTAACTATTGGACCTTGATTACCTAAGTGCTTTTAGAACCAAGCCCATGGAGGAAATGGGCAGCCATTGTTGAAGTCAGTTGTTAAAATTTGTGTCCAATCAATTGCTCTGTAGAAAAACAATGCTCTTCTCACTATCAGCTTCAGTCTCTGGGTAGTTTCATCCAACCATGCTCCTCTGCTGTAATGTATAAAGTGTGATTTCATACTTTGTTTTATTAACATCACATGTGCAGTCCCTACTACCCGTTTTAAAACAAAAAAAACATTACTATAGTAAAGAAACTACTAGGTACTACTAAAGCATTTAGTATTGGAGTGTTTAAGTGTTTATTTTGGTGTGGAAGTGTACTTCGCTGCTTTTGTTTGAGTATGTACTTTTATTTTTCTCTATTTGTCCGAACCATTGTTCTGAGTAGTGTGTATTTAAATTAACAAAGAGAGGAGTTTACATCAGTAGATCACTTCATTTTTACTTCCTGTGCCCTTCTTAGGGGGAGTTTGCAACACAACTATCTTAAAAAGTGTTTTCTGTTTTTATTCTTTTAAAGACCAGTCAGGTTCTTTTTTTGTGGCGTTTTCTGCACTTTTAACATGCACCCACAATGTTTTTATCACATGAGCTACTAGAATAAGTTGTCAGTTTTATTGGTAATTTCTTGTCTGTGGTCTAACTTGTCCAGTGCATGCATGCTTCAGGATCTCTGCAGTAGAAGTAGGTAAATATGGTACTTCTCATCTACTGTTTTTATAATACTATGATTTTGGACTATCTGCTGAGTAGAGTTGTCCGATAAATCAAAATGAAATTTCAATTTCAAATCAAATTGAAAGGCTGCAGTTGTCATGCACATCTTGTCAGGGAAGCACAGTTCTGTGATCAGTAGTAAATTTCCAAATATCTTGCTCAGTGGTTTGGACCTGCCTAGCTGTCACTGTTCAGTTTGATTATGATTATTATTAGGGGCGTCAAAATTAATTGTTTTTTCGGTGCACCGCGATGCAGACGCAGATAATTCAGTATCAGTTCAGTAATAATCATAACCGATAATTGTGTACTGACTGGGTGTTTTGTTCTGAATGCTACCTTCAGCTACAAGTTGCTAAAACTCGCACATTCAGAAGTGGTAACTGGCAGCATGCAACAACTTTAATCATAAGTAGAGCTGTACAAGTCTGGCTAAAATAAGATGTGCATTTTTCTTTTGCCTAAAAAAAAGATCACGATGTTCTCACGATTCTGTAGATATAAAATAAAGGTTAACTTGAGTGGGCTATTATTATTGTTATTCTTAAACGTGGTAAAACAGCAATAGGTTTTGTGTAGCTGTACTGTTGGTTAAAATGCTACATTTTGTATAGACTTGGAATGGTGGACTTGAACAGACTTTAGATTTGTCCTGGTCAATAATGCTGATGAAGATAACTCGGATGTTGAATTATTGTGTTTGAGACATATACTAACAATCTGTAATTGTCTGCTTAAAATCCGTCACTGACTTGATTTTCGTGAATACAGAAGACTGGGTGGGTATTTTTGCATTTCAGCGGGTTTTGGATACTTTTTGGGCTGGAATCAGTCAGCTACATCTGGCAACACTGTGTGAGCTTTTGGTTTCATTTTCACTGCTAAGAGCGGTTCACTTCCCGCGCGGCTCTCAAACGATCACTCTGTGCCATGAACTGAATGTTATTTACAACTTTATTACCTGTAATTCACAGCCCATGCAGGTTCTGTTCAATAAAATACATTTCATTCAGAGGCGCGCGCGCCGGCCTTCCCTGTGGTAACAGTTGACGGTTAGCTCACGTCACGTGTGATTTTGCGGTCGCAAATACATGCATACAGAAATTACATTTTTTGGGTGAATTATATCTTATAAATACAGCATGTGACTTCAACACTATTTGGAGATGTCCACGTTACTAAACAACACATGTAAAACAATGTGAAGACTTGTGCGGCCACCATTGCTTCTCTTATGAACTTGAAAATATGATTGATAGAATTGTAGAAATGCTGGATTAGGATCGTCTAGGGCACAGGTGTCAAACTCGTTTCCAAAAGGGCCGCAGCTCTGCACAGTTTAGTTCCAACCCTAATTAAACACACCTGATCAAACTAATTGAGTCCTTCAGGCTTGTTTGAAACCTACAGGTAAGTGTGTTGGAGCAGGGTTGGAACTAAACTGTTCAGGGCTTCGGCCCTCCAGGAATTGAGTTTGACACCCCTGGTCTAGGGTGTCGATTCGAGATCACGATTCTTTTCAACTATTAATTGTGCAGCTGTAATTATAAGATAAATGCATAACGAAAGTTTAATCTGGAGCTTCTTCACAGGACTCGACACTTATAAACACTCACTCCATCGGGCTCGCTGCTTGCTCTCCTGCCGGCTCTCGGCCCCACCCATTCTCATCATTGATACCATGCTGACCAATCACAGAGCTTGTGCTATGCGTCGCTGTGATGTGCAGTTTTTTGAGAGGTCAGCATCAGCCACGGTGAGGGGTATGCAACTGCGTGAAGGCTCCACCGGACCACTATAAACCAGCCTTTAAACTTCTTTGTTCTGTTTGTGTTGCTCTGCCAATAACACTTCCGAAATGCTAGCAGGCAGTGGGGTTTCTTTATGTTGAGTTTGTTCACGGATGTTTTGTTTACACCAGATGTGTGCTCTGCTAACTTAATGTAGAAGTAGTTCCAACTCGCACCGATTTATAGAAGAGACAAGAACCTGCAAAAATGCAACATGCAGGACTCTGCACTTGTTCAAAACTCTGGCTACCAGGCTCACTCCGCCCACAGGACTCTTTGCCCCGCCCACACTCATCACTGATATCAAGCATGCTGTTTGTGTTGCTCTGCAATAACACTTTCGACATGTTAGCTGGCAGTAAAGTTTTTATGTTCCTCTATGTCGTATTTCTTCACAGGTGTTTTATTCTGAATGCTACCTTAATGTACAAGTAGCTAAAACTTGCTCATTCAGAGGCCGGACAGGCGGACATGCAACAACTTTAATCATTAGGTAAACACAAAACAAAAGTTTCCATCTGGGTTTCCATCTCTGATTTATGGAAGAAAGGGGCAGGAAGCTGCGAACATGCTACATGCAGAACTTGGCACTTGTTCAAAACTCTTACCAGGCTCACTCCATACACAGGACTTTCTGCCCCACCCACACTCATCACCGCTGCCAAGCTGACCAATCACATCTCTTGCACCATGCATTGCCGCCACGTGTAATAACATTATAGAAGTTTGCATCAGGCTATGAAAAAGGTTACGCGAAGGCTGCACTGGACCTTTTTGCATGGTTTCGAGACCGCATCCTACCCAGTAAACTCTCTTATTTACATCCGAAAATTAAAGGCCACCTATGGTGAAAAATCTACTTTTCAAGCTGTTTGGACAGACGTGTGTAAGTATAGTGTATAGACCGTTATATTGGGATGATATACACACACACACACAGTCCTTTTTTTCAATGTAACATAAAAACGGTGGACCAATTGGAGCGGTTTTCAGAGCGACTGCAACTTGACGTCGGAGTGCGGTACCCCCGCTCACGAATTTTGTTTGACAGTCGCATCACCATCCTCAGTTTCTCGTTTCACGTCTGCTGTTTTCAGCGTGTGAGTCAAAGCGATGTCACTAAAGGAACACCCTTGCTCTATTTTTAGATGTAAAGCTCATTGGGCTCAACACAAGATCAGTTTTCTCCACATTATCGCTCTAATCGGAATTATTGTTTGTACCTTTTGGTATGTTTGCAAACATGTACTTTTCATTGCGTCAACCTTAAACTTCAGCTGTTTGCATTTCTCAAGGTCACAGAAGCTCCCTGTGAGTGTGATCTTAACAAGGTGCAGCTGTAAAGTGCGAGCGCCTTTGCCTTAAGTGAGTTTCACTCCATTGAAAATAAAATAACAAACTTGCCTGCATGTCGCACACCAGAAGCGCCTCTCTGCGTGGCGCAGCGCCGTGCATTTCGGAGTTCTGGGCGTGGGTTTCTGTCGGGGTGCACACGTTGTATTTGCCCTGGTGGAGGCTGCGTGGCGCTACGATTCGGGACACTTCATGTTTCTGCCACGCCACTGAGAGTGTGCCGAGTGTGCCGTGTCGTGGCTTCAAGCGGCACATCCGGTGCCTCAGTCAAAGTTAATTTAGTGTGCGTGTTTATTAGTCTAGGTGTAAAAGCTCGGCACTTATAACTAGCACACAGTTGACAGTAAAACTAGACAAAGACACAAATGATTTTGTACTCACTGCTTGGTCTGTGTCTGAGTCGTACATGTACGGTTGAACATTGTTCCTAGCTTAGCTTCTCTATGTCAGCCTGTCTGTTGCAAACACAGAGCGTGGAAGCTTTTGGCTCCGCCCCCTTGTTACATTGGGTGGGAAGCCGAAAAAAATTTTCATGTGAAGCAACATGCTTCTAAAACAGCGAGCTGTGTACACGCCCACAACATGACACTTTTGAACACATTATAATAAAAACATCTGAACTGTGTGTTGAACTGATTCTAAACTGGCACACTTAGAAGAACCATAATGTTAATATTTAATCATAAAAAAGGGCTAAACTATGTGCCCTTTAAAGCTAGTTTAATGTGGACAATGAGCATACTATGCAAAATATCCAGTGCTGTACAAGCAAAGTGTTTACTAATCCAAACAGGAATGAGTCATTGATAACATTTACATGGATATCAGTAATCAAACGATTTACCTTAATCTGAATAAGGCAATAATATGATTACGGTGTTTATACGAGTTGCTCCTATCATGTTCCTGTGTAGTACAAAGATTGATTAATGTAATTACATCACCACACTTCCCAATGTTTCCTCTGGAGTTTCATGCAATTGTAGATGTTTCATTTTAAATTTTTCGATTTTCGATTTCATGAATGCCCCCGTGACAAACTCAGAGTTGTTTTAATGGCATTTGACTCCGCACACCGAATGGAAAGAAAACGTCTGCATTTTCTAGACATTTGTGAAATTGTGTTTGGTGATAGAGGGTGTAAGTCTCACTGAGTTCACTGTGGGTGGCTGTGGTCCTGATCTGACTCAATAGGTGTAAAGCTGCAAATGTGGCCTGTCCTGTTGCAAATAGTCGTGAAAAGTCCTACACGATGATAAAAGTTTGATTAAGGTGATTACAAGTCTGTACTGCACTTCAATAATGCAGCTGAATACTCCACGTGCCTTAATTTTCCATAACTACAATTATTACTTTAGTTTGAGTTAAGGTCATCAAAAACCTCTGTTTAAATGCTAGATTCTTAATCAGAGTATTGTCTTGTATTGTGATTTAAATTAGAGGATTGGTGTCCATGTTAATATACTGATTAGTGTTGTTGACCACCGGTTTGCCATTACTGAACACCTCCTTCTGTGGTAGTGCAAAAACTCTCATATTTGTTTTGGTTTTCTTCTCAGCAGGACAAAGAAAAGTACAAGCAGTTCAGAGCAAGCGAGCAGAGCACCACACCCACTTTGTTCTGGGTGAAGCTAGCAAACGTGCAGCCAAAGAAATGTGTTTTCACTTACTTGACAAGGAATATACAAGTAAGGGCAATAAGCAGATTCAGCTTCCATTTCAGCGGCTGCTTGTCCCGTCTTGTATGTTTTCAAACTTTCTTTACTGCTTATGTACTGTAAAAAATAGCCCAGTATGCTTTTTTCAGTATGCTGGTACATCTATTGCAGAGTTTGACTTTTTGACAAACTAAGTCAAGACTGCAGAATATTAATGTAAATGTAGGAGTTTGGATTGAAGTGTTCCTCTCTTTTCCAACTCTTTCAATGTCCTTTAGTGCGTAATGTTTCTGTTTGTGCATGAAAAATATCATGCAATTGTGCAAAGTTCATTCCTAAGGGAGCAATATTCTCTCTCTCTCTCTCTCTCTCTCTCTCTCTCTCAAGTTCAAGTTGCTTTATTGTCATGCCATTCAGTACAGTATTGCCAAAGCACTTCAAATATGAAATATATTAAAACCATTGAAAAAAAAAATAATACAGGTAAGATATGAAAAAAAACAATACATTTGATAAATATAATAATAATAATAATAATAATAATAAAAAGTTTTAATTATTTAAATAAGATACATGAGTTTACATTAACCATTTCTTATGGTGTGTAGGGTGTATACATATTTTGCAGCTAGTCTAGATGTCAATTCGTCCTCTTCGATTATATGGTAGTTTTTCTGAGTCATTTAAATTAAAAAATAAATTGATCAATGTTTCAAATTGGGGGAAAATATTTCTCTAGTTGTGGACAGAAGGAAGTGTGTTTTATCTTCTATTTGGTTTGTGTCACACTGTATACATAATTTCTGTTCTTTTGGAGTACAGGAGTACGTGTCTTGTTTGAATGTTCTCTTAAAATTGATGTATGCGTTTTGTTTGTTGTTGGCAGAGTTACAAATGCACGGACTGTAAAAGGCAATACACTTTTTAGAAATGTGGGTGGGAAGTAGCATTTTAAGAGACATGCAATTTCATTTTGATTTAAAAAGATGTAAATGATGTGTTTTTGTTTCCATCGAAAAAGTATCACTTGCAGTTTGGTACAATAAACTGTTTAAAGTTTTTTTTTTTTTTCAATTAATTTGCAAACTCGTATGTTGTAGAATTCAATATGTAAATGCAACAATACAGAATTACTATTCATAATTGATTATTTGGTGGTGTTTTATCCATTATATTTATGCAAATGTTTAGTTTTTTTATTTATATTTTGTTTTTTAATAGCATGTAATATTTTTGTCATTGTCTGACAATGATTGTTTAGTTTCTTGTTTTTGTTTATGTATGTTTTATTTTTTATTTGACACAATAAGTATGATTAACAGTCTACTGCAACACACGTTTAGTATAAATAATTGATAATGATTGATGTTTAAGCCATCATATTTATGCAGATTTATGGTGTGCTTTTAATGGCTCTAGCCATTGCTTTCATCCTGTAGGTTAAAGGATTACATATAGTGTAATGGATTTAATTTGGGTCTTTTGACACAAACCATAATTAAAAGATTACAACAATGCTCAGTTATTATTAATAATTATTTTGATTAAATGTTTTGCTATGTCATTAAAATGGCTTTCGTCTAGCTTTTTAAATTTTTTTAGGTTGTCTAATTGTTGTACAGTTACACTGCTTTATAAATGTTTAGTTATCCGCTTAAGTGCGTTGTATGGAATTGTTTCCAGGTCCAAATCGCTACTTATTTGAATTGAAAAAATATTTGTTTATGACCACTTTTTAGTCATAGCACACAGTAAAGTTAGTCTTATATACACATCAGTCTCCGGACTTTATCACAAACACCCATTTTTAACTATTCATAAAAAATTTCTGGCCATCTGATATTAGGCATGTGTTTGTGTGTGTGTGTGTATATATATATATATATATATATATATATATATATATATATATATATATATATATATATATATATATATATATATATATATATATATATTGCAGTCTTGATTTTTAAAAGTAACAGTGCTTTGTTAGCGTTTATTATTACCATTTGATAAGCCTCCCCATACAGTTTGGTATAGTGCTTGGAGCCGGATGCTGCTTTGCGTGATGACATACTTAACAAGCTTGATGGTCAGTATATTTTTCAAATCCCAGTATTTAAGTTTCGCCATTATAGATTTATTCAAAATAAGAAAGACGTTTCCATCCAGAGATACAAATTTTGTACTAAACTGGAATATTGCGTAAAACATTTGCGAATAATAACACACACATAGATTAATGATGTTGTGAAGGAGTATACAATCATGTGAGTTGTCATATTTACAAACACGTGTAAATTAAGCAGGCTCAGACAAAATTTTGTTTGGTGGAAAAGGAAAGTAATGAATGATTTATGAATGTGTGATGTCATAATTTTGAATTCACTTTATTTTATTTGAATTTAATGATGTAGTTGGCGTAACCAGGTTAAAAGCTTAAATGCTGTTTATAAAAGTTACTTTATCTGTCAACCAATAGCCAATGAAATATTTATGATTAAAAAACTTTGCTGCTACTGATACGACTAACCTTATTTATGCTGACTGTAAGCAGATCATATTAAACAAGCATATTTAGTTCCACACTCATTCTGTCTGTGTCTGCATTGGGACTAATGAAGGAACACTCCACTTTATTTTGGAAATGGACTTATTTTTCAGTCTCTTAGATCTCCAGGTCTTCCGGTAACACTTTTAGCTACATTTTAATTTAGTGTAAATCATTGAATTAGCTTTGACCATGAATGGCAGCAAAGTTAATTGATTATTATGGCGGAATGAGACTTCTTTGCCGTGTCAGCCTACAACAGGGCTGTCAAACTCAGTTCCTGGAGGACTGCAGCCATGCACAGTTTAGTTCAATGCTGCTTCAACACACTCACCTGATTTCAAACAAGCCTGAAGGACTCAATTAGTTTGACCGGGTGTGTTTAATGAGGGTTAAAATGCAAAGCTACCGCCCTTAGTATTAGATGTGTAAAGTTTTTTTTTGAAAAGGAAAACTATTAAAACACTTTTATCAAATATTTTGAACAGATACTAGTAGTCTAATCAGATTCAATGTTTTTTGCTAAGCTAAGCTAAAAGTGCTCCCGGCAGAACCAGACATCATCTGAATGGATTTCAAACTCCAATGTTTACACCTAAGGCAGTTGAATATTGAGCCTTTTCCAAAAAAAAAGTGGAGTTTTCCTTCAAGAATATGGCATGCTGTATCTATCATACATCTTTATTTCTTGGAAATGTTTTTTTTTTTTTTTGGCCTGAGATGTGACCGGAAAATGCAGAATGTTAGACTTATGACCTGTGTAAGGACTCCTGGGAGCTTGCAATATAATGGCGCTCTTAAATGTATTCTTAATGTAATCAGCTTATCCAGATTCCCAACACAGTGGATCTTTAAGACCAGCAGAAACAAACTGACTTCAGTCAGACAGAGAGCAAATAGACCTGGTGCTTCTTGCTGCTGCTTTTTTTCACTGTCCTAAAGGCAAGATTCAGCCAGGCATGTCTTCCTGCACAACAGTGGACTGTTTTCTGTTTGCTTCGCATTTTGTACTGAAGCACTCAAGCAAATGTCCACTTTTATGGCTTCCATCAAGAGGCTGTATTTTACTTTGTGTCTTTGATGTAATTGCACATCAGACAATACAGGTTTATCTTTTTGTAGTTGTATTTTAACCCTTAAATGGATCAAAGCTTTTCAAAACATTTTTAAATATTCAAGTCTTTACCGTCTCTTACTTGGATGTAACATGGACACTATCTCTAATTGATGCAAAAGCATAAAACTTAGTGATATTTTTACGTATAACATACAAAAGGATAAAATACGCTATGTTTGTTATCTTTTGTCTCTTGGAAGGGTTCAGTTCAGGTAGTTTAATTCACTATTATTGTTGAAATGGTGCTCAAATCTCCGGCAGCTAGCTCTATGCAACTCCCACATGATCGCTCACTAAATCTAAGCAGGGCTGCACCTGGTCAGTACCAAGATGGGAGACCACATGGAAAAACTAAGTTGCTGCCGTAAGGGGTGTTAATGAGGCTAGCAAGAAGGGTGCTCAAACTGCGTTCTGTGTGGGTCCTAACACCCCAGTATATTGATAGACTCTATACTGCTCAGTGAGCGCTGTTTTTCGGATGAGACATTAAACTGAGGTCCTGACTCTGTATTAGTTAAAAATCCCAGGATGTCCTTTCGAAAAAGAGTAGGGGATTAACCCGGCATTCTGGCCAAACTTGCTCACTGACCTCTGTTCATCATGGCCTCCTAACCATTCCCATATCATTATTTACTTCACCACTCTGTCTCCTCTCCACCAATCAGCTGATGTGTGGTGTGTAGTCTGGCGCAATATGGCTGCCATCACATCATCCAGGTGGATGCTGCACACCGGTGGTGGATGAGGAGATTACACCCAAAATTGTGTAAAGCACTTTGAGTATTCAGAAAAGTGCTATATAAATGTAAGGAATTATTGTTAAATCTTAAGGGAAATTAGCATCTGGTTCATATTTATGACTTCAACGATATTCTGAAAATAAAGTTAATAAAAAAATGAAAGTACACTTCTATATCATAGATCAGTAATCACCTTTTTACACTTCTTACAAAAAATAATAATAATTTGTGTGTGTGTTTTTAAAAAAATCAGGTGAATGACTGAAAGACATCATAAATGTCAAAAAACCATGGGTTTTAGACTCAAAGTACTTTTGTTGCTTGTTTAAACTACTTACTCAATGAGTTGAAACAACACAATTCTAAAGATTTTTTTGGAACAACTTAATTGTTTTGTTCATTCCACTTTAATTTGTAAAAACAATTAAGTTACCTTAATCGATTTGTGTTGGGACAACATGAAGCAATTATGTGAGACCCAGCATTTTTTTACACCATATAGAAACCTTCCTAAAAGTAAACAAACAGTAGAATATAGTTGACTTGATTTATTTATGATTATGGCTCATATAAGGATTTAAAGTAGTTTAATGAAGCCAATATGTAGTTAAATATGTTTGCTTAGAACTTACCTACAGTTATCCACATTCTCTCATCAAGTTTATTTTTTTATATATATAATTTTGTGGCAATTGGTGTACTTATGTTTCCACCCCCATTTTGTGCATGCACCTTGTTTATAAATGGGATAAAGATTTAAAACGGCAGGTTTTTCATATTTACATTTAACAAGCTGTTTGGATTTAAATTTTTATTTTGAGATTAAAGGTTTAAATGAACTGAAATGTAATTTAATATTAATAATACATGAAAAGCTCACTCTTATTTAAACACATACAGGAATCTTTTTTTGTTTGTTTGTTTTACTAAACTAAGGATAAAAATTTAGATTGTACTGTTATGGTGTGTTCAAACCAGACGCGGATGAAGCGTCAAGCGTAAGTGATTTACATGTCAAGTCACTGCAAAGACGTGAATAAACATGCTGCAGCACTATTTGTGAGAATGAGGCGACTGATAGTTAACGCAGCAAGAATGTCCGCTTAAATTCAGATTTTACAACTTTAAAGAAAAATGATTTATTCATGCGAATCACTCTAGTTGGAAAATCTGAACTTCTGCTGACATTCGTGCTGCGTTAACCAATCAGGAGCTTGATCTTGTAGGACCATGATCATGACGTAGCGCCTATTGCTGGTGTCCTGAGGGGAAATCCTCCTGCTAACACCAGACAACAGCTCATCAAACTGGGCTCCGTCACCCAGGTATAGTTTCTGGAGGAGTTGATGAACTCACAGAGCTGGGTGCACTTCTGAAAGGATCTATCGGTCTCAGACACAGCGCCGAAGGAATCTACGCTGTTTTTCAGCCTTGCTAAATCACATAAAGCACAGCTAATCTCTCGAGAAAATCCATGTTAGCCATTTAGCAACGAAACTAGAGTCGCCGGGCAGACAGAAGCCCTGCCCACGACGTGAATCCGCATCCATTGTGAAGTAAATTTGATGCACAAAGCGGGGAAACTCAAAGTGTTCATGCAGCTAATTGCGTGTGAATATCATGATTTATTTGCACATTCCATGTCTAGTGTGAACACCCCAGTTGTATTTGATGACATCTAATATTAAAGTGTGTTTTTATAATTACGTTAAAAATACAACAACATGAGCCATAGTAGCACGAAAGCTTTATTTTTATTTTTTAGATGCTGCTTGCTTTCACTTGCTTTTAATATTAGACTGGCACAAGAATGACATTCAGCCTGAAAAGATTATATATTTCTTCTAGGGCTGCACTGAGGCCTTTAACGGCTAAGCTTTGGACAGATTAGCATTGAGGGGGAAGTCAGTGCCGTTTTCAGCTCCGCGTCAGCGTTACTGGAGTGACATTTTCCAGGCTGGATATTTTTGTTGCCTGCAAAGCCCCTCTGCTCTTGAGTTTAGGATGTCATTTTAGTTAGCAAGGGTGTCTTGAATGACCACTCCGGCTTGGCACAGCTCTACGGTGTCATCTGTTCAACAAAGAAATGCCATTTATTTTTCAGGATGACCATGATGCTGGCTTTTTAATTTAGTTCATTGTGATCATATTGCTTGTGTGCAGTCTTTGTTCATGCTGAGCAAAGTGGATGTGTGAAGATGAGTGTTGCTGGTTGCAGGTGCTTAGCTTGGTGTCGATGAGTAAACCCAGATTGCTGCCCTCAGCACACATGCTAATTGGATCATACCACTGAGCGAGGCGGTGGAGGTGGAATGGACAAACCTTAATTATGGAGGAGGTTATGAGGGGTGACTTTTTTTCTAGCCCCTCGCTAGGCATATTTTTTCTTTCTCTTTATTATTTCTCTTACTGCTTCAGAGGTTTGAATTCATTTGACCTTTAAGTAGACTTCTCATGATATTCTGCCATGATTCCAGTTAAAAGTAAAAAGTAACATGTGCAAGACGTGACATCTAACTTATCACATGATTATAGTTAAATAACCCTTTACAATAACTCATTACCCTCAAGTTCAGCCAGCCAGCAGGGGTAGAGAGCCGTGAACACTAGTATGAAGGGAACATGTCTATCTCAACCAAATTTGTTCTTGGAGCTCTCGTCTAATGGGCTGGTTATCAAAATCAGCTTTGTTAAACAAAAGAGACATGTAAATGAGCAGTTTGAGATTGAGAACCGTTGGTTGAGGGTGAGAGAAAAAGGGAAATGTTTACCGTAGTAAAGGAGACATTGTTTGGGAGCCTGTTGGTTGGAATATCTTATTCGATTTGTTAAACAAGTGTACCATGGCTCTTCATTTTAGTTTTCTGTCTGAGAAACGTATCTCCTCTTGAGATTTGATTTGGCTTAGATCTTCTGGAAAAATTCATTATGGCTAAAAGAGCTGGGCGATACAGCAAAAAAAAAAAAAAAGTCACAATAAGAGGTTTCATATCATTCAATATCAATAATTATGGATATTTTTTACAGTCCATTTAGGAACTTTTTAAAATTGATTTAACCACTTTATTTTAATTTTCAAACATAGTACACACGAAGGCAAATAGTTTTAATAGTCAAAAACAAAACAAAAAAATTAATGTCTTTAATGTCTCATTATGTCTTATTAATAAAATAAACAAAAATGTTAAAGAGACTTTTAAACTTGATTAATAAAATGTTAAGTGTGTGCAATTTTAAAGTGTAAAGGCTGAAGAATCAAAGCTAACTTTAAGGTAGATCAACATCTGTAAGGTGTAAATAATAATGATACAGTAAACCTCAAAGTCTGTAAACAAAGGAAATTATTATAATCAAATCTGAGCTTTCTAGTAAAAGAACTAACCATCATTATTCGGATACATATTGCAACATTACAAAGTGTGAAGTTGAATGACTACATTACCCCGTATGCTAAAAACTCTTTCAGATGGAGTGCTAGTGGCTGGGATGCGCAAGAAAAGAAACCAAAAAGCCAATCTCCTCATGGCTGCTAGTCACGACAATCTTTTTTGCTTGTTATTTTGACCTGAGGTGGTGATGACGAAACTTAACCGGAATCCGTTCACATGATTCTTCTAAAAGCAGGTGCAAAACACTAGTGCGTGGGTTCCTTCACCATTTTCAATGGGTTTTGAAATGATTACTCTCTTTTGACTTGTATTTTGTTTTTAGCAAACTGTTTGCAGAAGGAAAATATCAGTACAGTAACACTACGGCTGCTGAATAATGGTCAGCTATGTATTGAAAGGATTCACTCATGTATATTAATGCTAGCAGTAAATATGTAATAGTGATTGTAGAGTTGAATGGCAGTTTGCTTCTGGAATGAATATTTGTCCTCACTTCTGTCTATCTGCTCTTCTTTGTGGTCTAGAATGGCGCTGGACATGGCTGACTCACAGTACCTCCTCATCCTGGCACCGACGCTGGTCATCGCTCTCATGTTTCTCTTTTTCTGGCTCTTCATGAAAGAGACTTCTTATGATGAGGTTCTGGCCCGCCAGAAACGAGACATGAAACTGCCTCCTGCCAAGCCTGATGTTCGTAAAAAGAATGAAAAGAAGAAGAACAAGAAGAAGGAGAGCAGCGGAGGTGGCACGGGTGGAGGAGGTGGAGGTGGTGAATCAGAGGAAGACCTGAGGGATTTCGATACATCTGATGCTACTAGCCCCACCTCAAATGATGAGGATTCGGAGGCACTACCCGTGAGTCCACCTGCTGCTCCGGTCCAGGCAGAACCTCCGTCCGGGATAAGAGAGAGAAAAAAGAAAGAAAAGAAGCCTAAATCTTCTCCGACTGCTGCCCCAGCTGTTGTCCCAGTGGTTGTACCTATAACACGTACCACCCCAACTACTACTCCTGCTTTAGAAGAACCAGAAGTTAATGGTTCCAAATCCGCTGTCCGTAAAGAGCAACCCATCCTTCTGACCAAGCAGTCCAGCCCACCGAAACCTAAGGCATCACCCCCTGCCCCCTCTGAGACCACCAGCAAAAAGAAGGCCAAGAAGCAGAAGAGTGAGGCTGGTGAGTAAACCGCATGCGAATATCAACTTGTGTCACATTATCTCTGCTCACATTAGTGGTTAGCCACCAGTTACCCTCTACTGAGGCAGTGCTAGTTCGGAGCCAATGTAGTAGCCAAATAGTTTTTTTGTCTTTCAACATCCGAAGCACTGGCTCTTAAGTATCAACAAACAGTGGCGTAGCGCAAAATGCGGAGGCCCCCCTGCAGGGATCACCGATGGGGCCCCCAGTTTTCAAGGGGTCGGGGGGGTTTGGGGGCGGCAGAGCCAGAGATATACACATATATCTATGATCGGGAGTTTTCCTGGATGTTAGTATTTTTATTTTTATTTCAATTATGAAAATTATAATTTTACATCACTTTTCTACATTGATGGATGGGCATTCCTGACAAAAAGCTTGTGTTTGTGTGTACAGAAATGTACTATCCACCCTCCCTGTTAAATTTGATCTAATCATGTCCTGAAACACAGCTCCTCTCCTGCTTTCACTTCTCATACTGATGGAGGGAGCGATTTGTTTGTGAATGAATCTCCATTATCAACGACTCCTTCACTAGCCGACAATAATACAAGTTTCTGGCACCGCAGCATCTCGTTGTCATATTTCTTTTTCATTGTTTGCTGATTTTATTCAACAAAGCTAGCATAAGCCGAGTATTTAGTGCGAATTGGAGCTACTTTGACTTATAGTGAATGCAGTAAGTGGCTTTATTTTTATCAATAACGCTACCTGTTTAGCACAAATTTCAGAACATACAAAAACGTAAAAAACTTAATCCTACCTATGGAATGTTCTGCCTTTGGGCTTTGTTTTCTTTGTTTGCTCGTTACTACACTCGTAGACAGCGCTACAGTCCCGCATCTTCACGTAATAACACTTGTCTAGTGCGACTGAATGACATTTGTCCTGGGAGCACTGTACCAATGTGGCGGCGCTATTGACGCATGCTCAGGGTCATTATACAATATCTAGTGTATATATCTATGTAACAAATTGAGGTGCAGGGAAAGGAGGCGGAGTGGAGCGACAACGCGGGTAATCCTTCACAAACTGAGGAGCGATCACAAACCGAAAGCGGCGAGAGCGTCAAAGTAGCCAGAAGTCATTCATTTTTTAACGAGAACCGGCGGCGAGAAACAGCGGCGCGTCTTCATTGGCTATGACGCGGTTCGGCGGCAAGCAATCAGAATGAAGTAGTCCACCGCTTGAGAGGTGTTCAGAGAACACAGACCTGTGAACTTTGGTTCCGTCCACAATTGTTCCCAAGAGTTTGATTATTGCGGTTCCTGGATTTTCAATTTTTGAAAATCGCGACGACGTGGGGCCCCCTAATCACGCGGGGCCCCCCCCCGCGGTGCGTGCCCGTCTGCTACGCCACTGTCAACAAAACACTGCTGGACTAGAAGTAAGAAACGCTTGTGTCAGGGGATGAGCCCAGGGATCTGAGACCAACAAGATAAACAGTTTTGAGCACCGTGTTTAAAATAGCAGCGAAAAACAATGCTGAGCACATTATCAGTTTTTTTGTTTAGTTCGAGAACAGTACTGACATTTCAGAAAAAACTATTTCCCTGTTAACATTTAAAGTGGAAGTGAAGCAGTCAGTGAAGTTTACATTATTTTGTAAATTGGTTTCCACTTTAAAGAGCCATGACACCCCCCACTTTTGGTTTAAGTCTACCTCAGAATTAAAAAAAAAATTCATCATAATGGGCGTGGAGCTCTGAGATCAGAGGCAGGAGTGGGCGTGGCCAGCGGAGAAGGAGGGGATAGAACAACTGTTGTTAGTTGGCTCACAAAATGAAACACAAATCCTGAGGAGACGTATGATTTTATAGTTTAAACAGTAATTTAATGCCCTGCTACGTTTGTCATTTGTAATTTCATAGACTCAACCACAATTTATATCGTTATAAAGATATTGGTGTTCCTAAACACTATAAAGGAGGACTTCTCCCTTAATCCCTGGGTCTGAATGCAGACTCAGTGCAGCAGGTCTCTTGCCCTGTCTATTTCAACTGAATTGGTCTCAATTCTTGCTGATAATCTCAAGGATTTAGGCGAACACAGCAGCACGCCGATGTGTCTAAATATGAACAAACTCCACTAATAAAAGACAAAGTCCGCCATACTTGTACAGCTCTCCTGACAAAAATGCTTGCTGCAAACAAACAGCTTTGCTGTATCGGCCCTGACAGGATCGTGGGGAAAAACATGCAAGAAACCCTGTGGATCATGGAAACAAACACATACGACCCTTCATGAACGGCGAAATACTGTGTGCCGTGGCTGCGTGGAAGAGGTCTCACCCAGTCATCAACATAGGGTCTCACAGCTTGGCACTGGCAGGTCTGTCTTGCCTTCGGAAAGCACACGCATTCATGATTTTTTAAGAAACAGGCTTTTCTCATAGGATAAGAAAACTCAGCTATGAATAAATAATGAGAAACTGACACGTCATATTTGCACTTATGTCACCGATTTTGATTCCGGCCCAAAAATCATTTTAAACCCGGAAGCTGAAATTAGCTGACAAAAGCTCAAAATTATCCAGTTTTCCCTCAATTAACACTGACATGTGCTAACATTGTTTTAACTGACGCTCAACACACAAATCTTTTAAAATCTGAAAAAAAGTACTTGAGGGTTTCATGAACCTTAAATGAAAATATATTCAATGCTTGGTTGATGAAACCATTTTGAAGAAAACAGCATCTTTTACTATAGCTTTTAGCGCAAGGGGGCAGCCATCTTGGATATTCCACATATGACGTCATGGTTTTGATTCCGTTGCCTCAGCTGAACAGATAGTGTAAATAATGGGCTGAACACAGAGACTGAAAAGCCTAATTTTACCTAATGCATGAAGTTGTGGATATGCTTAACAGAGCTGCTGCAAATACAAGCATCAAAGTTGTGTCCAATATAAACAAAAATAATTTTACGTTTTCTTTTTTTCTTATTTTAATACCTTTCGTTTGATGCGCTTTGGTCTACTCTCTCTCATGCTGCTCCAGTGCTGCCTGACGAGGGGATTTACATTCAGACTAATGCAATGATTAAAGCACAACCAACATCACGCTTTAAGTCAAGTCTTTGTTGATTGTCAACACATATTCCTTTTTCAAGTGGATCAACTTGATCCCTCAGCAAGTATAAATAAAGTAAAAAAACTGCCATGTGAAAAACCATGCTAATCTTAGTTTGGTTTGAACATGAAAAGAGGTGAGCAGCTGTAGTAGTAAAAGGTGAAATTACCCCCTTACGTCAGCACCGGATCTTGGTGAATCCATAGTTGAAACCCATTCAGGCAGCAGAATACAGAGAGTGGCCCAAAGCGCATTAAATAATCTGTAATTATAAGGGGAAAAAATAAGAAAAACAGATTTAAATATATTACACACATCTGATGCTTGTATTTGCAGCAGCTCCGCGTCCACAACTTTACGCATAAGGTTAAATTAGGCTTTACAGTCTCAGTGTTCTGTCCTTTACTTCCACTGTATCTGTTCAGCTGAGGGAACAGAACCAATCCCGTTATGTCACACATAGCAATATTCCAAGATGGCGGCGCCCTTTTTTAAAAAGCTATAGTAAAGCATGCCTTTTCTTTAAAATGGTTACATTAATCAAGTTTGTTTAATATATTTTTTAATTAAAGTGAAACCCAATTTACAAAATGTTAACTTGACTGACTGCATCACTTCCACTTTAAGCACTGTTGAGTATGTTCTTAAACAGCGCTGATTTTCCCTTGTGCTCACCAGAAATGACTGTGATTGGCAGTTCACCACATTTCACTGCTGTTTACTGAGTTCAATCACAGATACAGGAACGGTGTAATGTTTTAAAGCCGTCATAACTGGTTTGTCTATGAGCTTGATATTTGCGGCTTTAAGATTTGTGAAGATCAGTGAACTGATTATCTTCTCTCCCAATTACCGTCATTTCTGTTGACACATCTGTGTTTAAGTACGTGCTTAACAGCTCCCAAATGTTAGCAGGAAATGGAAGTTTGTAAAATGTCAGTATCGATTAATACTGAAATTCCAGTATCGTGACAACACTACTGCAGATACACATCATTCTCCTGTTCTCTGTCTGTACAAGTTACAGCACACTGCATGAACATGTTTTTATTGCTCATAATTCTCTTACTTTTCAAACTCTGATTCCTAAGCATGTAGCATGAACATAAGTTGATTTTGATGTTTGGATGCTGATAGAGGTTAGCATAGTTATTAACTTTAATAATAATGCATCATTGATGTCGTGTTTGTATTTGATGCTTGTAAGTTCTTGTCGCTGGGAAAGATGAGACACATTCAGTGATGTCGGAACTGGCTCTACGTTGGCTCTTGATTCTCTGGAAAGCAAATCAGTTCTGACATAATGGCTCATGAACCAGTTCTGAACCGACAATAGCACTGGCTCTGAACTAGCATCTGGTTAATGTTGGTGTGAAAGTAGGATATGGGTTGCAGGGGTGTCCAACCCTATTCCCAGAGGGCAATTGACCTACATTGACTTCAATCTTAATTAAATCTGCCAGAATCAGCCAATCGATGTCTTCAGACTCATTAGAAAAAGTCAAGTGAAAAATAAGTTTTCCTGTTTCAGTAAAATATTTTATCTTCCTTAAGTTGGGAGCAACCATTCGGTACATTTTAGCATCTGCTTTACAACACCCTAACAGCCTCCTTCATTACCTCAATAAACACACTAGCAGCAGAGTTCTCTGAAGATTTCTGGCCCTCTTTTTCCTCAGAAGAGCATGCACCCGAGGTCAAGCCTGATCCGTCACCTCCTGTGGTGAAGAAGGAAGAGCCTGTAATCACAGAGGTGAAGACACAAGATGGAGCCGCCCCTGTTTCCACCGCGGCTCCACCAACTGCCTCTAGCAGCAGTGGCCGTCGGAAGAAGAAGCAGAAGGTGGAAGCTGCTGTCACAGGTAAGAATAAACCATCATCAGACAAATAAATGGGGTCAGAATCTTAGTTCCATCAACACTATGAACATAAAACAAAAAGTATTATGTCAATACCTGAGCAGCTATGTGTTATTATCGAGCTTTCCTATACTGTCTACATTTATTAGGATGTGTAAATATGCCAGATCCTCCAGTATTTGGCCATATTTGTTATCTCTGAATTCACTGAAAATAGCCTCGAGTTATCAATACTGGTTTTTTGTCTGGTTTGTCATCCATGTATTTGCATATGAAATGTGTATGTTCCATACAAGATGAAACTGATCGCTCCTTGTCTTGTGACTCGCAGTGTGCTTCCGGTATTCATTCAATTTTTGCGTCTGGAAGCCAGGCACTTCCATTGGAAATAACAAATATGTGCAAACTCTATATAAGATTCAATATGCCAACTGCCCCTATATCAGTTGATCTTCTTGCTCAGCTATAAGAATTCACCTGATTTGTTAGCAAATGGGTTGCGGATCTAATCCTGGGCTGTTCGCTGGTCCTTCACTAGACCTTTTTGCCTTATTAAAGAAACTTTCCAAGGACGTCTGTTTCTTACTCATTTTGGTGCTTGTGAGTTAATTTTGGGTGCTCAAGTGATCAAGATGTATGTGAGAGAATATGGTCATTTTTCAAAATAATTTTGTTTTCAAAATAAAAGATTGTTCAGATAATAAATAAAACAGAAATAATTAATGATTTCTTGTGCGGTCCGTTACCAATTGATCCATGGACCAGTACCGATTTGCGGCCAAGTGGTTGAGTGTTTTTGTTTTTTTGAAACAAAAGTATTTTGTACAGAGGTAAATATTCTTACTCATCTTCTTTTGTGTTTCACAGAAGAATTAAAGTTATGTTTGTTAGGCAAAACATAGTGATGACATGATTCTAATCTTAAATAATTCTTGTGGTTGTTTTTGTTGCAGTGGATGAGGCTCATGTTCAGTCCTCTGCTCTGGTCATTCAGATAGGCTCCGCCGCACCAACAAACCACCAGAACAACCAAAACAATGACACTCCGCCTCCTGTTCCAGCGCCTGCCAAGCATGGCAAGAAACAGAAGAGTGAAACCAATAAAGGTACATGGCAGCATAGAGTAGCCTTTACATATGACTCATTCTTGATGTGCTTGAGCATTCTAAGCATTTTTCATTCATTGTCCTTAAACTGGAATGATAAAACATTAAACATTCCATTAATAATGCAAAAATAACTCAAATATGCTTAAATGTTATAGAGAACATTTGATTTTGTTACTAATTGTTGTTTAAATTTAGATGCTAACTCTAATCTCACGATGCTAACCTCAAACCTGATAGCACAACATTCATCATGTTGTTTTTAAGAAGTGAATGAGAAATTTAATGAAGTATCACAAAAATGGAGTTGACAATAATTGATCTACTATTGGTGTAAACGTGTCCTAAACATTGCACAAATAATATTTTTAAAACCGCAAATACATATTATACAGAAAATAAATGTTTCATTCAATCGTTTATATAACTTAGTTGAATAAACACACAAAATGATTAAAAAGAGATTATTTTTGCATCCTTTGAGACAAGTCCTTTAGCCCAGGCACTGGTCGTCTTTTATTTATTTACATTTTGATTAAAAGTCTGATTTTTGATCTGATATCTCCGATTTTTGCAGTTAGTCAGAGCAAAACAAAAATAACAGACTCCTATTGAACTCTACTGCGTAGAAGAAGAGCAATCACTGAACAAGAATAACAGTGCGCTCAGGTGCGCCCTCTTCATTGCGGCAGAGCTACTTCCTGCCTTACCTCATGTCTTTTCAGTGCGACTTTGTCAGATTCTAACACTAAATAAGTTATAGACATAAGTAAAATACATTACCCATTATATGGAAAGTGAGGACATATAATAAAAATGTCTACAATGTATAAAACATTTTAATAAAGCATTACATTGGTAGCAAACACTGAGTATGCAAAAGCCAAGCCAGTTTGCAAGTGATTGCACAATCTAACGTGAGGCACAGCTCAATGCTGTTTCAGCTCGCTTTCTACACTGTAATTTAACAGGTAATGCGCAAAAATAGAGCGATTTTGATTATTAGAAGGCTTGAAATTATTTGAATCATACAGAAATTGCATTTGTAGCACAGATCAGTCAACAAATATTTATATTATCATTAGTATACATCTTATGATGGCAGGTAAGGATGATGACAGTGCCTCACCTGCCTCCCTTGACCGCGTCCCTGCTACATATCCATTCAAACATTGTTTTTTAGGTATAACTCAGTAGATTAGTAGAATAGTAATGTAGATATTTCATTTAAAGTTTTTGTTTTTGAAAAGTAATAGAAATTTATTTTTGGAGATGCAAAATGTACTTGCAATTCTAGACTCGCCTATAAAAACATTGACATTAATATTTGGAAAATGTAGACTTAAATTAGTTTAAGGGGACATGAACTGAGAATAAATATAAAAGGTTATTGTGTCATTAAAATACAGTGACCTGTAAATTAAACATTTTTGTTATTCTAAACCGTTTATATTAAAGCCAGTCTGTCAAAATGGCAGATGCCTCTTTATTATGTAATATTATGGCTTAACTCGATCTCTGCTAAGGATCAATTTGCCTTCTCCATCGTTGCCTGTTTAGCTTTGCACACTGATTCGCAAAATTAAAGTTAGAGTTAAACGCAGGTCTACATTTATAATAAATGATAAAAGTCTTCTTCTCTTCACTGTCTTCAAAGAAAATTTTCACTAAGCCATTGAACTTACCTCAATGCATAATGGTATGTATGTCATCCTATCTTAGATTTGGCCTAAAGAGGTATTATTATTAGACAAAACTTATGATCTTCATAAAGTATTGCCCATTAATGGTTTTGAAAGTGTGAATTTTTTTTCTTGATTTGTGTTCTGTTTATTTTCCCACAGAGAACTCTGAGGTGAAACTTAAGGAGCTTCTGGCCAGTATTGGTGGACTCGTGCTGTCAGATTCAGATGTGGTCAGTCTTGTTTCACTGCTTCGAGAAAAGAGTCCCAATGCTCTGGACAACTGGTATAAGGTAATAGGATAGAGTTCACTTTTATTATTTTGTTATGCATTTTTGAAGTAAAAGTGAAAGTTTGAGTTGATTTTTCCACTGCTTTTGTTTCTTAGTCTACGGCTAAATTTGAGCCTACCCCCCAGCAGCTGGCAGAGAAAGATCGTCTCCTGAACACATTACAGGAGGAGGCGTCCATCGCCAAGGGCAAAGTCAAACAGTTAAGCCAGGTTAGTAATTTACCTCCATACAAGTTTCCTGATGTGAATTTAGATATGTTTCCTTGAAAGGGGTACAATTTAAGATTTAAGGTGTTCTTCACCCCCATAAAAGACTATTTGCTGTTAATTTACTCAAGCTCAGGCCATCCAAGATATAGAAGACTTTCTTTTTAAGTAGAGCATTATAGAAGATATGAAGCTAATTATGTCGTCTTCGGTGATTCATACAACTCAAGTCAGTGTCAAAATCGGTCTGTGCAAGAAACATTTTGTACAATGAGAAATTTAGAACATTGGACTCTTGGAGGAAAAATTTTTCACTATTTATTGCTTACATTTAGGTTTGTTGTTTTTGTTACTAGCAAATAACCAAATAACACAAAGCAGGGTTGTAAAGACCTCAGTTAGGTAAGTTACCAAAACTAAATTAGACTTCATATAAACCTGTGCATATAAAATTTAATTGCGTAATTATGAGAAAATGCTGTGAATGAACAATTCTGACATTGATAATGAACTATTTTAAGTACTATTCTTTATAACACTAACTGTTGAAAGGGTTAAAATGCTTAAATCTCTTAAAATGCATTATTAATTTGAAGCCCTTTTTTTGCAAAGTGCCACATAAACACTGTAGTTGTGATCGAAAATCGATACCATATAAATTGAGCTGTGTGAGCTTTATTTGATACTAATTTACTGAATGGGATTTCAGGAGCTGCAGGCTGAGAAGCAGAAGACGGGCCGCGTGGAGTCTGTGCTGCATGAACATCGTGTTGCCAGAGATAAGGACATCATGCAGGCTAAAGCTCAGAGCTACCAGGAGATGCAGATTAAGGTAATCAGTCTCATTGACCAATAAAGTGGTCAAGCAGACTATAGGCAGATTATAGCTTGTTTTCCACTGAGCTTCATGGTGCTATATAGGACAGCGCAAAATTATTTCTGTTTTCAAAACAGCATATCATATTGTGCCAATCAGGGATGAACTGAATTTTCAGCAATCGAAAAATTAGACAAAAATGGCATTTTCGGGTTTTAGACGACAGTATGAGCCAAAAAAATGTTATGCTGCTCCCAAGTGCCTTACTGAAAAAGCAAAGTTTGCCCAAATAACACATAGACAAGAACTTTCTATGTAATAATTATTCCTGCTGCTTGCAATAATGCTACTGTGCTGTCATGGCATTGCTGGTAAAATGATCCCTCTTGAGTAATCATTGACAATAAAATGTGCTTATTTTATTGACGTTTTTTTTTTTTTTAATCAGTATAATCTAAGCTAATGGGTTCAATTTAAAAAGTCATACATGCAGTATATTATTTAATAAAATAATCTAAAATTAATACAAAACATTTTTGTAGGAGTGGTTTTGGGTTTTTGGCATTCAGAATTTTCTCGTTTTGGCCCAAAAGTTTAATTTCGATGCATCTTTAGTACCGAATTTTTGTTATTCTCCTGTCTGATTCCTGAAGAGTGAAGCTAGCTGGACACAATGGTCTTTTGAAAGCACATTAGAAGGCAATGTGTATGTAGTATGGTTATGTTTAAGTTCATTCAATGACAATTGAGCTTTTTTCTCTGCAGTTTCAGCAGATAAGAGAACAGCTGGATGGTCAGATCGCTCGACTGCAGCAGGAAAATGGTATTCTGAGAGATGCAGTGGAGAGATGCTCTACCACCAATCAGATGGAGACTAAGTGAGTCCCGCCAGGTCTCTTTTGGTCCAGTTGTAGTGTTAGTAAAGTTATTATTTTTTTTACACGAAAACCACCTTCAATTAGATGCCTAGCTTTATCTGTCTGTCTGTTCTCCCAAACCAATCCATCCATACTTCCCAATCCATTCCTTCCCTCCCAATCCATTCCTCCCTCCCAATTCAATCCATGCCAATCCACTCACTCCCAATTCAATCCAGTTCCTTGCCCCTCCCATATTAATCCATCCATCCCCCCTTCCTCCCTCCCATTCCAATACATCCCTCCATCCCAATCCACTCCCTCCCACTCTCTTCCAGTCTATCCCTCCCAATCCAATCCATATGTCCGTCCCCTCCCAATCCATCCATCCATCCCCTCTCAATCCATTCGTCCATCCCCTCTCAATCCATTCGTCCATCCCCTCTCAATCCATTCGTCCATCCCTTCCCCATCCATCCATCTCCCCCCAATCCATCCATCCTCTCATAAAATCAATCTGTCCCTCCCTTCCAAACTAATCCAATCAATCCCTCCCAATCCACTCCCTCCCACTCTCTCCCAATCCATTCATTCATCCATCCATTCATCCATCCATCCATCCATCCATCCATCCATCCATTGAGTGCCAGCAGGGGCACTCAACCTGCGATCTGTGTTGGTCCTAACACAGCAGTATATTGATGGGGAATCTATACTGCTCCGTGAGCGCTGTCTTTCGGATGTGATGATAAACCGAGGTCCTGACTCTCTGTGGTCATTAAAAATCTGCCAAATCGGCCAAATTTTCCCACTTGCCTCTGTCTATCATGGCCTCCTAACCATCCCTATATCACAATTGGCTTCATCACTCTGTGTCCTCTCCACCAATCAGCTAGTGTGTGGTGTGCGGTCCGGTGCAATTTGGCTGCCATCGCATCATTCAGGTGGATGCGGCACACTGGTGGTGAATGTGGAGATTCCCCTCGAATTGTGTAAAGTGCTTTGAGTGTTCAGAAAAGCGCTATATAAATGCAACTAATTATTATACCCTCCCAATCCAACCGTCCATCCCATCCAAATCCATTCGTCCATCCCCTTAAAATTCATCCATTTATACCCTTCCAATCTATCCATGCCTTCCCAGTCCATCGCCTCCCAATCCAATCCATCCCTTTCATCCCAATCCATTCACTCATCCCCTCCCAATCCATCCGTCTGTCACCCCCAATCCAAACCCTTCCAATACAATCCATCCATCCATCCATCCCCTCACAATGCAATCCATCCGTCTGTCCCCTTCCAATCCATCCATCAGTCCCCTTCTAATCTATCCGTCAGTCCCCTGCCAATCCATCTGTCCATCTCCTGCCAATCCATCCATCCGTCCCCTGTCAATCCATCCATCCATCCCCTCCCAATCCATCCATGCACTCCCAGTCTATCCATACCCTTACAATCCAATCCATTCATCCCCCCCTAATCCATCCATTAATCAATCCGTCCTTCCCCTCACAATCAATCCGTCCCTCCGCTCCCAATCAATCCGTCTATCCCCTCCCAATCCATCCATCCATCCCTCCCTCCCAATCCATTCATCCATCAATCCCTTCCAATCCATTCATCCATCCCCTCCCAATCCATCCATTCATCCACTCCCAATCCACCTGTCCATTCCCTCCCGATCCATCCATCCCAATCCAATTTATCCCAATCAAATCTATTCCGATACAATCAATCCCAATCCAATCCATCCCTCCCTCTTAATCCATCCACCTCTATCTCCCAATCCAAAAATATTTTAAACATATTTTATTCACGATTCACTATTTTATTCACATCATCAACTTTCAAAAATGAAAGTTGCTGCTCAGATAATACGGTAAAAAATTAAATTATATCTATTTCTTTGGCTCAGACACAGAATGCAAAAATAATGACAGATTTTACAAGAATTATGAGAATTAAGGGAAAAAAGAACCAATGAGAGTCCTTCTGAAAAAAAAAAAACTTCACAAGTTACATTGTGTTATTAAGGAATATCAAGAAAAATGAATGATATTTTACGATGATGTGGCATCTTCAGAAAGTTCAAATGTCGAGTTTAGTTGTCATTTGATTATTATTGTGTTTTCAGGCAGTCATCTGAGCTGAATAAACTTCGTTCGGAATACAACAGCCTCATGAAAGAGCTAGCAGAGACCAAAAACAAGCTTCAGCAGGAAGAGTTGCAGCGGAAGGGTCTAGAAGTGAACTACAAGCAGAATGTGTCCCAGCTGGAGGTGCACTTCACATAACACCCATAAAACCACTGCACAATAAACACTTTTGATCTGACTCCTGCTGTCAGTACACCACATGAGACATTACACCATAAATTAGCGGTGTTTTATAATGTACTTGCACTATATATTAAACTACGTCAAATAGTCACAAGCTGTGCCAAGCATTCAGACAAGTTTGGCAATTGATTAGTATTTTCATTTACAAGGATTCATTTTTATTTCCCCTATGCCACTAGTGGCTGAAAACATTAGGTTTTTGCAGTATAAGGGGCTCTTGAAAACAGCTGAACTCATCTGTTTTAGTTTTCACTACTGTTATTTATTATTCCCAACACTAAAAGAGGTCTGTCTTTTACCGCAGGATGCCAAACATCGTTGGGAAGATCTGCAGAACTATTTGCACAGTGTAAATGCAGAGAGAGAGAAGATTCAATCAGGTAAACACGGTAGAAATACTTTTTTTTAGATATCTTGGAACAGATTTTTTGAACAGGGTAAAATTAGCAGATGAATGTAATCCCCGTAAAAGTGCAGATGAGTGTGGAAAGTTCTGTCGATGAACTACTGACATTGAGCCATTAAAATAACAGACCCAGCCAGATAATTTTCATAAAAACCAATGCAAATTGCTTGGAGCAGTGCAAATTGCGGTTTTGAATAAAACCAAATCTTAATCTGTGGCATTCCAAATAATAATCTTTATGGAATAATATAATACAACACACTACATATTGAAACATGGTTGATGTTTTTTATAAAACTGTAACCGATTAAATTGCTTATTTTATTGGACTTCAAGTCAGCAATTTATATAACACTTTAGTGTTAGTTGTTGAATATTATCTTACAATCATAAATATTGCGACTTTAAGGGCGCCTTTATAAAGAAGAAGATACCTAGGCTTAGTCAAATAATGAGAGATCGCTATGTGAAAATTGCCACACCATGACAAAAACTATAGAATACACAAGACATGTCACTGGTATAGTTTTGAATGGGGAAAAGTGTAACGTCAATATGTCGAATGAAGCCCCGCTTTCTAGTACAAGAGCCAATCACTATAGACTGTCGTTTCTCCAGCTAGGAGCAGACGTGTGGTTTTACAACAGTTTGGTGGGCAACAAACACTGGAATCTCAGCGAATACTTGCTTCACAGACATAAGACATATATCCATATAAAGCTTGTAATCTGTACTTTTAAAGGAACCTAGTGCACTTGAAAATAAAAGTTTTTTTGGTTTTGTAATCTATATGAAACCAAAATGACGAACAGTTTGTCCTGACAAACGCACATCACTTAACAGCAGCAACTACTCAAACGCCCACAAACTTGTAAACAAAGAATTACTATTATCTCTGGAGGAGATTCACCATCAAGACCAAGTTGTGAATTACTTCAGAAGAGCAGCACGATCAGGTGAAGCATTATTCAGAGGGTGATGATGTAGAATGGCCATAAATGAGGTTGATGTTGTGAACTTGTTCCTTTCGAGGGCGCATTAGCTTGGGCACCCTGAATAAATGCAGATTTAGTTTGATTCACATTCGGTTTAGACACTAAACTGAGACAGATTTTGCTTACTTTTATTGGTGATTTCAAGTATGTAATATAATCATTAGCTTGGCAAACAGTTTTGGAGAATTTGATGATTACCCATTCAGACAGAATGCCCGAGCACACTGAAAAGAGGTGTTTTAAAGATGCAAAATGTCTTGCCCTAAAGGGACTTTGATCATAAGCTCCAGACACCATTGTTTCCTCATAAATTTGGAATTCTGAAATTCTGTAAGTGCAAAACCCCGATGAAAAATAGTGTTATCAGAACACAAAACAGACTGTTGCGTGATTCACGGAGCACACCCTCAAGATTTGTATGTACTTTAGGTCACGTTTTACTCATCCGGACCTGACGGGCAGCTGTATCATCAAGAAATCATCAGTCAAAACATAGACTGATACTAGAATGTTGCTCTGGGATCATTAATATGCATGCTCCAGGCTACGGTTGATATGCTACAACATTCTTTAGTGAGACAAATTTATATATTTTTTTTTAAGTTTATCTGAGTTTATATTAAAATGACTATATATGGGACTTTTATTTTGAAAACGGGAGATGCAGATTTTTTTTTTTATGTTGCTATGCATTGACTTCATGAGCCATCTGTTCATAAGCTCATTGGAACACTAAATACAACAAAACAGTACAAACAAAAGCCACAGTACGTTTGATTTGTTTTGTTTCGACTTAACAAGTAATTTATTTATTATATAAAGGCCCACAGTGGCTGCTCCTACCACAGCATATTCAAATTTTCTTTTGATCTTTATCATCGTTTTATCAGGAAGTGACAATTTTTTAAAATCTTTGACACATTAAACGAAACAGTACTTTACTCGCAAAGGTTTTATGCTGTTGTTCATTTTTGCGCATAAATCTGGTTTGCATCCTTGGATGTAAACAGCGCTATTGACAGGAGCCATTGAGCAAAAGTGCCCTCAGAAGTGTAGCACCACCGCTTAACCTTTTTTTCACTGTCTATTCCAGAGCTGCAGAATCAGATAATGGTAGCGGAGAGCGAGATGGCCAGTAAGAACAAGGAGATCCAGAGTCTCCACAGCAGCCTGAAGGACACGCTGATGTTCAAGGATCAGGAGCAGCAGAAGGTGTTGCAGCTAGAACAGCAGGTTCGGCAGCTGTTAGAGGCCTCGCAGCGCTCCATGCAGCCTGATGACCAGCTGCAGGAGAAAGTCCAGGTGCCTCCTCTAGACACTATATACTACAGAAGCCAATTCAATAGTTATATCAATGCTAATAGTCACATTATGTCACTCTTTACAGGATCTTCTAAATGAAAACAAAACGCTCAAGGTTCAGATTGATAATCTTCAGACTCAACTCAACACTCAGGTATGTGTGTGGGCTGGTAGATGCGGGTGAATTTGCCTCTGTTTGTTGGTGGACATTAATTTGAGTATTTTTGTCCTTTCTTTTAGGCTACGACAGTATCACATTTTGAGGAGCTCCAAAAACTGTAAGTCATCAGCACAAAGCATTCTTGTTTTAGCATTTTTTTTCAGTGTGAAACACTAAGGCCTGTTTCATACTGCATATATAGTTGCCGGTTAGATATTAATGATCAAACTGATCATGCGTAACAGAGGAATTGCTCCACGAAATGTTGAAAATGTGAATTTGTTTGGTGTTAAGTGCTGAAACCAAGGGTTATCACGGTACCAAAGTTTCTGTATTCTTTAGCAGTGAAAATACACAGTTCTTGGTACCAATTTCTACAAATAATAAAAAAACCACACTAATTAAACAACCCAATTTTTATATTAAGTAAAACTGCTGTCAAACTATCAATTATGGAAGAGGGAGCACTTCACAGAAATTTTAACTGTAATCTTTGTAACTCTTTAAAATCTAAAATAAATTATTGTCATCTATTGATGTTTGCTATTAAAGTTTTTTAAACGAATGGTCCATTAGTTAATGTTAATGTTTACCAATGAACAAACAATTAGGCCCAATCCCAATCCTACCCCTTAGCCCTACCCCTTGTTTTGTGCATTCATGTGAAGGGGTAGGTGTGTCCCAATATTTTTTAGCTTGAAGGTGTAATGCTAAAGAGAAGGGCCAGATATCCCTTGAAATAGATTTGTTAGCACCTTACTAGAAACCAAGGGGTACGAAAATTTCCCTAAACACACCATCTACAACAGCAACGTTTCTGCACACAAATTATTATTATTATTATTTTTTACAATATTAAGGATTTTTACAACAAAAAATCACATTTTATCACATTCATTGCGGGATTCGTGTTTTACCATCATGCTTTTTAAAAATAAAACAATAAAAACAGCTACATTTCGGTATCTATAATCCCTAATAATAACTCCTGTATGATAGTCTCAGAAAATACTTTTACAATTGTCACTCGATGACTCTAATATCCTGTCAGAAAAGTCTACCTTTTTAAGGAAAAGAATTACCTTTTTACAGTGTCTGGTATGTCCCATTTCTTTGGGGTAAATTTAAAGCACTTCCCCTTCACATTGTTTTAAGAACCAAAAAGCAGTAAAAAAAACACCAAAAACAGTAAGAGTGTCAAAGCAGCCAAAAGTCATTCATTTTCAATGAAAGCCGGCAGCGATAAATGACGATAAGCGGCGAGAAGCAGTGTGCCGCGTCTTCGCCGTTGTGGGCGTCGAGGAGAGTTGAAATCAAAAAACTTAATGGTAATGATTTGGTTCAGCGGCAAGCAATCAGAATGAAGAAGTTCACTGCTTGAGAGGAGTCCAGAAAACACAGACCTGAAAAACTTTAGTTCCGACCACAATAGTTCCCAAGGGTTTGATTATTGCGGTCGTCGGATTTCCAATTATTTGCAATGTTTTCTTACAGGAACATGCATTAAATAAGTTACTGGCGAGTTACTGATGTGCATTAATGTTAAAGTATTTATCTTTAAAAAAGCGAAAAAGGGAATCTCATGCGACAGTACAAAACAGTATTGCTGCTTCAGGATATTTCAGACATATGGACATATTTGATAATTAAGTGGAGCAAAGCCTCACCACAAGCTACTTGATCTTCCATTGTTAAATGAATTTGGTAAAAAGTGTGCAACATTTCACACTAGAAAGCACATTTTAGGCAGAAATGTAACTGATATGCTGCAACAGCCCCTTTAAATACGAGATCAATGTATCGAATTTTGACGCTCTTGCTGCCGGAGCCAAATCCAGACAGTGTGTTGCCAGGGCGGCCAGAGCGACCTTTGACGCTCTCGCTGCCTTTTGGTGTGAACGCACAGTTAGTAATTAAGTTATTATATCTTCATTAGCCTTAAAGTTATTTAAGGTAAATAACATTAATTCATGTTCCCGTGCATTAACTAATGTGAAGAAGCACAACTTTTTCTTAAAATTCCTAATAGATTGAACGATTATTAATAAATGCTTAATAAAACATTGTTCATACTTAATGTTAGGAAATACATAAATTAATGGACCATTATTCTGTAAAGTTACCAAAACATTTTAATATTATGTTATTTTGTGTATTCATTTAATATTATGTCAAACGAATAAGGGAAATAAATGAAAAAGGAATTTGATAATTGGCCTAGAGCGGGAACCCATAGCGTAAACTATTATTGTGTTATGCAGTTGCGTGGCAGTCAACCAAACAGCAATAGAATAGCAATAAAAAACATTTTACTTAAACAGTTTGAAGCTACTTTTTGTGGGATCCACTTAGCATAGATTAATTGTGGTAAAACATTTAAATAAGAAACCCTTTTTCCAAATAAACCAGACAAAGATTTTATTCAGAAAATGTTTGAATGGACTTTTTTTTTTAAACGGGTTCTCCAGGAATAATATTAACATTATTTTAATTGTAGGTCAGGATTTTGTAATAGTTTGCTGATTATTGTTATTCATTTATTTTATATGTACTGTATACAGGAAGAAAGACCAATTGTATTAAATGATGAAATGTAACCTGAAATGTAAGGATGGCCTTACACAAAAAATAAATATCCAATTTAGATAAATACATTTCAGTTTGGATGAAGGTGTAAAGTAGTAGCAATAACGTGTTGTAATAACACTCAGTGGCCTTGCAACATTCATTACATCATTTATGGCCCATCTGTTATTGCTTTAAATAAAAAATGAAGCCAATCATTGTTTACTCACCCCAGCATTATTTTACTGCCTTAAGCGTCTCTTTATTTTTCTTAACTCAGAAGGATGTTTGTAAATTAATAAAGTCCTGTTCAATCTTGTCCATCCAGTGGCTGTGAATAGGGGGCAATATTAAGGTCCAATGTGGCACACACTATGTTCCAAGATAACTTCTTATTGTATATGATAGACTTTGGTAGAAAGCAGATGCAAGTTATTATTTGTTTAAAAATTCGACATTGACTCTTTTTATGCTCGATTTACACATTAATGAGAATAAACTAGCACCACGCAGCATGCAAAACACACAATCAAACCATTTGTGTAGCTCAGTATACTCAATTCCTAGTGAAAGATCCGTATTGTTTTTTATTAGGTTTCTAATAAAACCTTATAAAAATCAATTTCTTGACTAGAAATCCACTAATAAACATGTTACCTTCAAGAAAAGTACATAGTACATTTCTATTATCATATAAACTGTTGTGTAATAAAAGTTGTGTCTTGCACAAAGACAAATAATTTATTTTTTGTTAAATAATACACTGCATTTCAGTTTGTAGTTCAGTTGTATCTCCATAACCCAAATGTATTGCAGGTGTCATGCAAAGACCATGCTTTGATACTTTTTAAAAATTTATTTTGGAAGCGTAATGAAGGTCGCTATGCAGACAAGTGTGAACAGGACTTCTTTTTTTTATTATTTCTCTTGTGATATAAAAAAGAAAGCAACACGTAAGGCATTACAACAAAACCAGGGTGAGAAAATAAAAAAATGGTGCCTCAGCTCTTATTTTTGAGTGAACAGTCACATTAAAATGCTCAATAGTATATTATATATCCTTTAAATATCGAGTTTACTAACCTAAAATATGGAAATAGCATGTGCTTGCACGCTAGTGTAGAAGCGCCATGTTAGCTTAATGTTGTTGATCAGATCCTGTGCTAATTAGCTTTCAGTTGCAGAAGCTGCTTTCAAAGCTACTCATAATTTAAAAGACATTTCTTTCACTTGTTGACTTGAGGAAATATTTGTATACTTAATATTATATTTATTTAACTCTGCATTGACCTGCCCATAAATGATCAATTGAGGTTTTTTTGTTTTTGTTTTTTTGTTTACGAATGTCTCTTGCTCACCGAAGCAAATGTCATCAGAAAAACAAATGCAGTCAAATGGTTATAAAGTGGAATATTCAGAGTTTCAGGGTTATTTTATACAGTTGAATTCAGAATTATTACAGATTTTTTTATCTTTGCCATGATGGCAGGACATAATATTTAACTAGATATTTTTTAAGACGCGTCTATACAGCTTAAAGTGACATTTAAAGTGACATTTAAAGTCAGGGCAATAGGCACATGGTTGTATAATGATTTGTAGACTGACAAAATAAAATATTGCTTAAAGGGGCTAATAATATTGACTTTAACATGCTTTTTTAAAAATTAAACACATTTATTCTAGCTGAAATAAAATAAATAAAACCTTCTCCAGAAGAAAAAATATCATAGGAAATACTGTGAAAAATTCCTTGCTCTGATAAACATTATTTGGGAAATATTTAAAAAAGAAATTTCCAGCAGGGCTAATGATATTGACTTCAACTCTACCTCATCTTTTATGCGTCTCTCTTTAGCCTGGCTGAGAAAGAGCTGCAGAGGAAGAGTCTAGAAGATTCCCTCAATGCCGAGAGGAGCAGCGGCGCCAGCAGGGAGACCAACATGCAGGCGAGTGTCTCCAGCATCGCTCTAGATCTCTTCACTTACATTGAAGCTTGATGTTATAATGAACTCATGGCTGTTTCTGCCCTCTGCAGGCCATGCACAATGAGAACCACACACTGAAGGCCGAGCTCCAGAATCTGCAGGCACAGATTTCTGAGAAGGTACTGTTTCGGTTGCTTTCCTAAAGTTATTCATGGAATGTAAATATTAACTCACGACAAGGTTTGTGTTTTCTTTTTCCACAGGTTGTATCTGTGGATCAACTTCAGCAGAGGTGAGGGCTTTTATATATATATATATATATATATATAGTTGAAGTCAGAATTATTATTAGCCCCCTTCAAATTTTTTTCTTTTTTTTTTATATTTTCCAAATGATGTTTAACAGATTCTGGAAATTTTTACAGTATGTCTGATAATAATTTTTCATTCTGGAGAAAGTCTTATTTGTTTTATTTTGGCTAGAGTAAAAGCAGTTTTTAATTTTTTAAACACCATTTTAGGGACAAAATTATTGGCCCTATATTTTTTTCGATAATCTACAGAACCAACCATTGTATGCAATGACTTGCCTAATTACCCTAACCTGCCTAGTTAACCTAATTAACCTAGTTAAGCCTTAAAATGTCACTAAGCGGAATAGAAGTGTCTTGAAAAATATCTAGTCAAATAATATTTACATCAATACAGTTATTAGAAATGAGTTATTAAAACTATTATGTTTAGAAATGTGTTGAAAAAAATCTCTCCGTTAAACAGAAATTGGGGGAAAAAATAAACAGATTGGCTAATAATTCAGGGGTGCTAATAATTCTGACTTTAACTTCAACTGTATTGAGAGAGAGAGATGAAGTTGAAATTATTAGCCCTCCTGTGAATTTATTTTAATTTCCCAAGTGCTGTTTATCACAGAAAAGAGCATTTTCATAAAGTTTTTAAACATAATAGTTTTAATAACTGATTAGTAATAGCTGATTTGTTTTGTCTTTGTCATGATGAAAGTATATAATCTTTCTAGTCATTCTGCAAGATGCTAGTATTCAGATTAAAGTGCCATTTCAAGGCTTAGTTAGGTTAAGATTAGGGTATTTACTGTAGGCAAATCATTGGACAACAGTGGTTTATGTAGCGAATAAAAAACTAATAATATTGTTCTTAAAAATGCTCAAAATAATATTAAAAGAACATTTTTTCCCCAGCCAAATTAAAAAAAAATAAGACTTTCATTAAAAGACTTCATATTATCATATTATGCACATTAATTATTCATCTTATACGTGTGCGTTTGACGCAGAAGTATAAATAAGCCTTAAAGGTGCTGTTGACTTGAAATGTTCACCAGATGTTGAGAACAACCAAAGAAATCCATATATGCAAAGAATTCAAATCTAATTAGTTTACAAATGAAGTTATGCTTAATAAAATGAAATGATGCATGGAAAAAGGATTGAACACATGAAGAAAGGGAGGTGTAGAAAGGCAGTGAAAGACCAGACAGCAGCTGAAATCTCTCAGTAGTTTTTCAGTAACCCCTCTGCCCTTTGTCATTGTACATTTCATATTAGCTGCTTCAGTCCAACATCTACATTAGCAGGATAAAACCAAAGTGGACATTTCAGCAAGACAATGATCCAAAACACAGCCAAGCAAACTCTCAAATGCTTTCAGAGAAAGAAAATCAAGCTGTAGAATAGCCCAGCCAATCACCTGGCTTGAATGCAATAGAAAACACAAATTAAAGATCAGATTTGATAGACGAGACTCACAGAACCATCAAGATTTTTCCTCTGTTGAAGTCTGTGAAAAACGCACACTCGAGCAATGCATGTGACTTCATTCTGCACATGAAAGGCGTCTTTCATTCAACACATTTTTTAGGAAAACTTTAAAGTTTTTGATCCACTTCAAATGTTGTCCTTTATTGTTTGCATTGACTTGATCTCCTTTTTTTATTCATCCATTGTTGTATTATGTATCTGTAGTCTTCAAAAACGAGATGAGAAGACTAGAACGGTTGAGAACTTGCTGGAGACTAGCCTCATTCAGGTGGCCAATAAGGAAGATGAATTAAAGGTGAACTAGACAGCCTTATATTACCTTACCACGACTAATTTATTTATTTTTTTTACATATCTGCATGCATTTGTATATATTTATATATGTGAACTGTATAAGTATGTTTAATGTATTATTTAAGATTTTATTTGGTTTTTTAACAGGTGGTAAGAAATGAGTGTGAAGGTTTGAAACAGCAGCTGGAAGCAGTACAGAAACAGACAACAGAACAGGTAGAACAGAACAAATATGTAATATGTAGAGGAGAGAAATTCATTATTTATTCCCTGCCAAAAGCTGCCCACTCACGTTCTTCCTCATTCCACTCAATTTTTTTCCCCAGACGGTGTCAGAAAAGGCATTAGAAGAGCTACAGCTAAAGTAAGTCACGTAATCATGTCTAGAGATTTTCATTTGAGTTATACAATAATGCCATTTGCTGATGTACGAAAAGCAGCACAAAATCGAGGCCGAACATGAGATGAATTGCTTCAACTTTGGCAGGATTCAAGAGAAAGATGAACAAATCAAATCGGTCGAGGGAAGTTTGCAGTTAGCAGTGAACAAAGAGTCCGAAAGAAAGAAGGTAGTAGAGGTGAGTGTGTTCTGTATGTACTGCTCATTTAGATATTTCATTGCTCTAGATCAGTGGTTCCCAATCTTTTTTATCTTGCGGCCCACACAAAACATGCTTGTGTTTCTATGGTCCACCTGCTATTTGTGATGGGTTGGTAACTTACAATCTGTATTGAACAAACTGCTAATGATTTGAATAAACATCAAATGTTCATAACAGATCACCAAGCCCAAAAAGATTTTTCTCGCAATATTGAAGTTTTGTCCAGGTCTATATCTAGCAATGCATGTTTTCACCATGTAGAAACAGACACCTGTGTGTGGCGATTGCATCGCTTGCTGCTTTTGCAAGAGAAAGAGCCTTAATAATGTGTCCTTGTTGCTTCTGTTAGTTAGATAAAACCAATTTACCCTCTTTTTACCAATTCATCATAACTTTTTTTAACATGTGTCTATTTTGTGGGAGGTAATTTTAGGCATCCACAACCTGTGCAAACATCTTATCAGCTGCACCACAGTTTGCTTATCAAATCAGGTTCTGTGAGTCTCTTGCGTTTCCATTATTATGCCGAATGGTTCTAAAAACAGGCAGGTATATTTTCAGTTGTCCAGCCTGGAACTCCACAGCACGAATACAAATCATTTTAGGCCTGGATTTTAGTCATGGACAGACAACCTTTCTAAACCGTTCTGGACTTGTAGCGTGCTTGTTTGTGTGGCATCGCCACTCTGTTGCCTGGCTACCAATTTTTTCATACGTGGCTAAGTGGAAGTGAGCTATTTAAGTAAATGTCAGGGGAAAATAGGAAATAAAAAATATCTGATTGTTGTCCATATTACTGTTTACATCACACTCATTTTACTCTAAAGAGTTTTGTTATCAGCACTGCAGTGGAAAATTTAACCATTTTTGTGCTGATGGGAGCATATAAGCATGGAATTAAATGGTTAAGCAAACAGAACCGTTCAGCCTGGTAATGGAAAATCAGTTTATGTCAGAGGAGCAGTTAAAACCAGCAAAGAACTGGAACACTGGGCCCGTTGACAGCCATGTGTTCAGCAATAAATACGTTTTAAAGTAGGCAAGGCAAGGCAAGGCAAGTTTATTTATATAGCACATTTCATACACAATGGCAATTCAAAGTGCTTTACATAAACAAGAATAAAAGAAACAAGTAAAATAAAAATAAAAACAAATAATAAAAATGCATAAAAACAAAACAAAACATAAAAACAGGTAAAATGTGATATGAAAGAATGAAGAAGAAGAGAAAAACATGATAATGCAATCTGTCGGACGCAGCACAGTGCTCATTCAGTAAAGGCACAGCTAAACAGATGTGTTTTCAGTCTTGATTTGAATGTGCCTAATGTTGGAGCACATCTGATCATTTCTGGAAGCTGATTCCAGCAGCGAGGGGCATAGTGGCTAAAAGCCGATTCACCCTGCTTTGACTGAACTCTTGGAACTTCTAGTTTATATGATCCTAAAGATCTGAGTGATCTGTTAGGTTTGTATTGAGTGAGCATATCTGTGATGTATTTAGGTCCTAGGCCATTTAGTGATTTATAGACCAGTAATAATACTTTAAAATCTATTCTGAATGTAACTGGTAGCCAGTGTAAAGACCTGAGGACAGGTGTGATGTGCTCTGATTTTCTGGTTCTGGTCAGAATCCTGGCCGCAGCGTTCAGGATGAGCTGCAAGTGTCTGACTGTCTTTTTAGGAAGACCAGTGAGGAGACCGTTACAGTAATCCACCCTGCTGCTGATAAAAGCATGAACAAGTTTCTCTAAATCTTCACTAGAAACAAAGCATCTGATTCTTGCTATGTTTTTGAGATGATAGTATGCTGATTTACTGACTGCTTTGACATGACTGTTGAAACTCAGATCTGACTCCAGAGTCACACCAAGATTCTTGACCTTATTTTTTGTCGTTTGACCTTTAGTGCCAAGGTACGCATTTACCTTGAGAACCTCATCTTTGTTTCCAAACACAATCATTTCAGTTTTCTCTTTGTTTAACTGAAGAAAGTTTTGGCACATCCAATTGCTCATTTCATCAATGCATTGGTAGAGGGTGTCAATGGGGCTGTAGTCATTAGGCTGTAAGGCTAGGTAGATCTGAGTGTCATCAGCATAGCTGTGGTAGGAGATTTGGTTCTTTCTCATTATTTGGCTTAGAGGGAGCATGTAAAGGTTGAACAGGAGAGGTGCCAGAATCGAGCCTTGTGGGACTCCACACGTCATGGGTGTCCACCTCGACCTATGGTCACCTATACTGACATGGTAACCTCTACCTTCTAGGTAAGATCTAAACCATTTGAGGACCGTGCCAGACAGCCCAACCCAGTTTTCCAGCCTATCCAGAAGTATGCTGTGATCGACAGTGTCAAATGCAGCACTGAGATCCAACAATACCAGCACTGTTATTTTACCTGAATCTGTATTTAGGCGTATATCATTGATTATCTTTATAAGAGCGCTCTCTGTACTGTGATGTGCTCTGAAACCAGATTGAAAATTGTCTAAACACCCCCTGAAGTTTAAGAACTTGTTGACCTGGTTAAAAACAACTTTTTCAATGATTTTGCCAATGAAAGGGAGATTTGAGATTGGCCTGTAATTGCTCAATAGGGTGTTATCCAGGTTGCTCTTCTTCAAGAGGGGTTTAACAACTGCAGTTTTAAGTGAGGTTGGAAAAATCCCTGATAGAAGTGAAGCATTTACCACTTTTAGAAGATCCATTTCTAAACAGGTAAACACCGTTTTGAAGAATGATGTGGGGAGCGTGTCAAGACTGCAGGTTGATGTTTTCATAACTTGCACAATCTCTTCTAAAATTTTGCTGTTAATTGCCATGAAATCAGACATAATGTCTGATTTCTTAAGTTGTGGTTGAGCTTGTTTGATATCGACACAACTTGACTGATTGGATGAGCTGATTGCCTTTCTGATATTATTAATCTTATCAGTGAAGAAATGAGCAAACTCATTACATTTGCTTTCAGAGAGGAGCTCACTTGGAATCTGACTGGGGGGGTTTGTGAGTCTCTCTATCGTTGCAAATAGTGTACGAGCATTATTTAGGTTGCTGTTTATAAGGCTTGAAAAGAAAGTCTGTCTAGCAGTGTTTAGTTCCATATTAAAGGCATGAAGACTGTCTTTATAGATGTTATAATGGACTACTAGTTTCGTCTTTCTCCACATACGCTCAGCTTTTCTGCACTGCCTTTTCATCATTTGTACTCTCGGTGACCTTGTCCAAGATCCCTTTTGCCTGCCAGTCATCTTCTTGACTTTAACAGGAGCGATGTCATTTATGACATTCTCAATTTTAGAATTGAACAAATCAAGGAGAGAATCAACAGAATCTGCAGATATACTTGGTGCTAGCGATATAGCCTTCATAAACTGCTCACTAGTGTTTTCATTTATGCATCTCTTTCTGACAGAGACAGATCTGTCTTTAATAGCTGGAGTGATCAATATATCAAAAAAGATACAGAAATGATCAGATAGTGCCACATCCTTAACAACAGTTGATGAAATGTGTAAACCCTTAGTTATAAGTAGATCAAGGGTGTGTCCACGATTGTGTGTGGGTCCTTGAACATGCTGAGTCAGATCAAAAGTGTTAAAAACAGTCATCAGTTCTTTTACAGCATTGATTTCTGGATTATCAATGTGAATATTAAAATCCCCAGCAATACTAAAATAATCAAATTCAGAGGTTACTATTGATAACAGCTCTGTAAAATCATCAATAAAAGCTGGAGAATATTTTGGAGGTCTGTAGATAATGATCAGTAAGATGCGTGGAGACCCTTTTAGTGCTATACTCAGATATTCAAAAGACAGATAGTCACCAAATGACACTTGTTTACATTCATACACATCTTTAAACAGGGCAGCAATGCCTCCACCTCTCCTATTAACTCTAAAAACACTCAAAAAGTCAAAGTTTAAAGGAGCTGCTTCATTCAGAACTGCTGCGCTACAACTGTCATCCAGCCAAGTTTCATTTAAAAGCATAAAATCAAGGCAATTTGTGTTGATAAAATCATTGACTAAAAGAGACTTATTGTTGAGCGATCTTATGTTTAAAAGCGCTAACTTAACAGTTTTAGCTGTTTTTTCTATAGTAGTCTCAGATCTACATTTAATAGACACCAGATTTGAATGATTTGCTAAACGGCCTGATGAAGTCTTTGGTTTTCTGTCACTTAACACAACACATATCTGCTTAGAGAAAGCTACAGACACACTGGGTTCCTGCTTGTTCTGAAAACATTTGATAAAGACACTGTTATCTAAGCAGGTCCCCGACACACATCACAGAGAGCTCTTGTGTTCACCAGCTGAAGATGGGGCGTTGTTGTTTGGGCCCTGGCGGTGTGATCGGAGGGCTCTTCCAGGTGGGCTCATAGGTGGTAGTGGAGCAGGCCGCTTTTTGGTTGGTAACTGGGGGCTTGCGGCAATGGAGTGTGAAAGTTTAGTTCCAGCATACACCAGTTCCTCCATCTTTTTTGAAAAACCCAAGAGTGGTGAACACTGTGACAATGAGAACGTGTCCGGTGACAGAGGCTGTGCATCTGGAGATTCTGTCTGCAGAAATATGTTTTTCTGAGGATCATTTTTGAGCGACGAGACTTGATGCTGTTCTGATGCGTCACAGTCTGCCTGTGTTGAGCAGAGGGCAACTGATAGTGTCTCTATCAACATTGGGTGTTTTGGCTGCGTGGCATTATCACTGTCCTTGGGTGATTCGTCAGCCACAAGTCCACTCAGGAGCTGATTTGAAGTCCTGTGGTCATCTGGACATTTGCTAGGTGTGTGTTTGCAATTCAGTTCAGTGGCATACACAGCTGATGGATGATTGAGGGAGAAAAGAATATTGTCCTTTAGCACCTTTGCACCAAGTTTGTTTGGATGAAGGCCGTCTGATGTAAACAGCTGTCTTTGGTTCCAGAAGAGATTGAAGTTGTCGATAAAATTCAGTCCTTTCTTGTTACATGTTTTCTGTAGCCATACATTTAGACCAAGAAGCCGTGAAAACATATTTGTCCCTCTTGCAGGGAGTGGTCCACTTATGAACGGCTGAACCTTCAATCTTTCAGCTGTTTCCAAGAGCTCAGAGAAATCTTTCTTGAGCAGTTCTGACTGTTCCTTCCGAATATCATTCTTCCCCACATGGATGATAATCCGTTTTGCCGTCTTGTGCTTTTTCAGAATTTCCTCAAGCTCTTTGTTTACATCAGAAACTGTTGCATGAGGAAAGCAGTATGTCATTGTAGATCTGCTCCTGAAATTCTTGATAATTGAATCTCCTACGACTAGTGTTCTTATCTCAGGTGCGATCGGAGCAGAATGTCGCTGTCTAGTCGGCCTTGAGCCTCTGTTCCATGCAGAATTAGTTGCTGAATCATGCGATCTCTGTCTGACTACATTTGGGGATTCTTCACCCATATTACTCAAAACTTCATATCTGTTCTGAAGCTGTATTTGAGTCCGAGCTGTATTTGGGGTAGAAGACGCTAATGCGGCAGCGTATGATCTGACCCCTCGAGTACCCTTTGGTCTCGCACCTTGTTTATGCCAATGCTCATTTTCAACAGTTCTTTTCTGTTTTTCTGTGCTCAAAACAGTAGCAGGAACAGATTTATGGGACTCACCGGCTGTGTGCTGAGAGAATCCACAATGAAGCTGAAGTTCTGGTCGGATCGCAAGCAACTTCGTTTCAAGAACTGCAATCTTTTGTAGAAGTTTGTGGCAGTTTGTACAGCAGTGAGAATCTGAATTAATCCGATCCAGAGGCATTTTCACAGCCGTGTCTTCCCGTCTCCGGAATGTAAGCAGCTGATAGCTGGTAGCGGGAGGATTGTTTAGACGGTAATTCCTTTCTTGTTGGTATAGCTATATTCCAGAAAGTTTGTAGAATCGATGCTGATCTTCAAGCCGTGTTGTTTGAGCACTGTGCTGATAGGCTCAAGTTAAAATTAGGGTATAAGATATAAAAGCAAGAGTGCGAAGAGCGGAGCAGTGGGCAAAGACGTCCGAACAGTAGCAAAGCAGGAAGTTCAAAAAAAAGTAGCAGTTTGATATTAAACCAATTTGTGTAATTGAATTGTTAACCCATAGTAGCAATTTATTACTTATTTCTCATTTATTATACATCAAATTATGACTACATGTTACACATATTATAATATACACACATAATTTTTTTTATTAATAACAGCTGGCGGCTCCGCTTGAATTCCTTCATGGCCCACAGGTTGAAATCCACTGATCTTCGATGTTGTTTTGCTTATGCATTAACATGATGTGTTAAAGACTGGTGCGTATGTGTGTGTGTATGTGTCCACAGGATCTACAGCAGCAGGTGGAGGTTTTAACCGCTGAACTTGCCCATCTGAAAACTCAGGAGTCAAACTCAGACTTGAGCGCTAAACTCCAGGAACTTCATGCTCAGTATGTTTTTCTCTATGGGCCATTTTATTTGCCAGTAAATTGCAGATGGAAAATGCAGAGCAAAATCAGTTTTTAAAGCACTATTATTCTTCCTGTCCAGTCCTCAAAATGTGGACTTCATCACATTGTAAAAATAATGTGGGATTCTTGCCATTAATTTAGCCACATAATTGCAATGCAAAGGTAGAGAGAAGCATTATTAAGTGTCCTTAACTATTCAATTCACCTTTATTTGTATAGCGCTTTTACAATGTAGATTGTGTCAGAGCAGCTTCACATAAATGGTCATTGTAACTGGATCAGGGTAGTTCAGTTTTAGTGTTTATGTTCAGTTTAGTGAGGTTTGAAGTCATTACTGAGAGTCCAAACACTGAAGAGCAAATCCATCGATGAGTAGCTTTTCAGATCCTGAACCATGCAAGCCAGTGGCGACAGTGGAGAGGGAAAAAAAAACTTCACCAATAGGAGAGTGAAGAAAAAAAACTTGAGAGAACCAGACTCGGTCGGACCCGACCATTTTAATTTCTACGCTGGCCAAACTACTATGTACTTACATCAAAAAATAAATTCAATGTACTTACTGTGTTTATAATGCAATTGAGAACACTTGTGGGGCTTTTGAGTTGGGATAGGGGTTGGGTTATGAACAGGTTTGGTGGCATGGGTAGGTTTAAGGGTGGGTTAAGGTGTAAGGGATGGTCAACAGTGTATTTACAAATGTAGTTACAAAAGTTAATTACATACATGTATTTAATCAAGCATAAGTACACAGTAAATACATGTATTTACACAATAATAATAATACATTGTAACAAACTATTAATTCCTGTTTAAGTACATATTAGCTAAGGCCACTTAATATAAAGTGGGACCGCACAAATAAACATCAGGTATTATTGATTTAACTTTTTAGCAGCATGGTCTAAGCCAAATTTGGTGAAAATTGGGCTAACAATCTATAAAGAGTTCAAAACAGCAGATTTTTAAACTAATTCAAGACAGTGGACAGGATGTTGTGTCATTCTATATAGGTTGTAAATAAAACAAATTTATTGTATTGTACAAATATTATTTTAGAGCTTAATTAAGTAATTTGAAGATAAAGTATCTTACGAAACTGTATGAAATCTGCAGTTCAGTGATGCATCTGTATGTCATAGGTTAACAGCCAAAGATCAGGATGTTGAAAGACTCCAGAGAGAATTGGAGAAAGAAATGCAACCGAAGCAGGTGAGAATGCTTAAGAACTTGAACTCCGGTGTCAAAGAAAAAACTATAACAACCTACTAATGCTAAACTTCAGGTGTACATTTGCATTGATGCAGCCATTTATGTCTCCCTTTTCCTAAAGCAAACTGTTTCAGCAGCTCCCAGTCAGGAATTATTAACAGCGTAAGAATCACATTCTTTAATTTACAGCAGGAATGTCAAACTCAATTCCTAGAGGGCCGCAGCCCTGCACAGTTTAGTTCCAACCCTAATTAAACACACCTGATCAAACTAATTGAGTCCTTCAGGCTTTTTTGAAACTTACAGGTAAGTGTGTTGGAGCAGGGTTGGAACTAAGCTGTGCAGGGCCCTCCAGGACTTGAATTTGATATCCCTGATTTACAGTTTGTGTGGATCTCAAACACCTTCTAGTATAATGTCCTTTCATAATATACACATCTGTCCTTAGGCTGGCGGAGAAGGATAAGCGGTTATCTGATGTTCAGGAAGAGCTGCTTGAGTTGAGGGAATCTGTGGAGCTTCATCGAAAGAAGAACAATGTAAGTTGAAAGAGGTTGAACCTGTTTTTGCCTAACAGCTTCTTTTTCTGTAAACGAGTGGGTAGCATCCAAGCTTTAGATTTTCTTGTCTAATGCACATTCTAAAGAGAATGTAAACCTGACCACATGCTGTGTGTCTGTACACCTGTGAAGAGTAAATTCCTTACAAACTTTTTAGTGTGTAAAACCTAGTTCACACTACAGGAATTTAAGCCGACAGATTGGGCTTTGATCTTAAAAATATGTAAGTGCTTGTCGTTGTGTGAACTATGCTTCAAAAGAGGCTCGCTGACAAAAAGCCAATATCTAGCATGCTAAATATTCCAGACCAGTCGACCGACTCTACCCCACATGGGGTCAGATATAGTAACAAGCTGCAGCAAATGTGAGAGCAAGTCATGGCCTTACTGGCCGTTGGCGATTAAGTTAACTTGATTGTTGTTACACATTTTTGTAATTGGATTGAACACAAAACAAATAGGTAGTCCTAAAAACCTCAAGAATTGTTGGTTCAGCTCATTTGAAATAAGTAGTTTGAACAAGCAGCAAAATTGAGTGTATTTGAGTGTATTAAAGCCACGTCTAGCAGCTGAACTTTGCAGATCAGCTGATTGAAGAGGCTTTCAAACTCTCCCTTGAACGCTTTCAGAAGGATTTCAAACATTCTGTGACAGTGATGTCATCATCATCATCATCATCATTACACAGCGGCCAATACACAGCAATTAAACTCAATTACACACACGGCCATTACACACAATACACAGCGGTGTTCTGCTCTTTAGGATGGCTGTTGTTTGGGTGCTACACAGTTTGTTGGGTGACAGATTTGTTGCCATATCATGTAGTGTTTGACTCTTGTGGATCATTTATGTAGTGTGACATTCCAGTGATTTAAAGACACAATAAGCAAGTTATGCTGTCTGAACGGCACACTTGTCTTCCAATGTCTTAAGTCATGTAGTGTGAACTAGGCTTCAGTGATAGTTTTGCCTTGCAAAGAGATTTGGGGCAGGTTTCTGGATCAAAGGTGGACTAGTATGACATTTAAAAGGGTGGTTGACCCAAAAATGTATATTTGCTGTTAATTTACTCATTTCATTCAAAAAATAGGTCAATCTATTTTTTTCTTCTTTAGTTGAACAGATTTTTAGCTGAATTTATATGGTCCTTTTTGTTCAGTGGATCTCAACCAGAGGGTCGTAGCTGGAAACTTAAGCCTGAGTTATACTTCTGCGTCGAGTGATCGCTGTTCCTCACATTGCACATCTTGCATGTAGCATTCTGTTCTGCAATCACACTTTTAAAACACTAGTAGCCAGTGGGATTTTTGTTTTACCATCAAGTTTCTTTGCCAGTGTTTTGGGTTTTTGTTGAAAATGTGTGAGATGCTAATTTAGAAGACCCATTCAGGGAAGGCGGGAGCCACCGAACGTTTAACAACTTGAATCACAAAGTAAAAAACAAAAGTATCCATCTGGAGCTCCTTCACGGGACTCAACACTTGTAAAACACTCTATCTCTACTAGGCTACGTCTGCTCTCTTGGCCTCGGCCACACTTGTTACCACTACTAAGCTGATCAATCACAGATCTTGTGCCCCGTGTCATCGCAACAAGTAATTACATATTTTGAGAGATGCGCATCAGGTTATGCAGAAAGCTATGCAACTGTGTAAAACTTACGTTAGGCCTACTGCATGCATTTGACGCAGAAGTATAAACTGGCGACATCAAAGCAATGATTTAATTTTAAACAACTAAGTATTAAAATAAGTTTAGATTACTGATCCTTTATATATGAAAAGAGTTTGACATTTTGACAGAGGTTTCACAATTGAAAATCTTCAGTTTCTTTTTATACATGCATGAGGATATATTACTGTATAATTATTGTCATCCTCTTAATATAATTGAAAGGTTGAGATTAGCTGCTTTAGATGGTCTTGTGTGTACTCATTATAGTTTATGAATGTGTTTTATTTTATTCATTCATTTTAAATTTGCTATGATGTAATTGGTTTCCTTTGCTTGCTCGGATGCTTTTTAGCGGAACACTTTTCATGATACATTTTCATTTTTCCATTTTGTTCCTCCTATTATTGTTGGATTCCTGGATGGTTTTGCTCTTTTGATTGAAAACTCTATGAATGTGTTCAACACACAAATAACAAACCCTGAAAATGGTAGGGCTGTTTCTTTTAGCCAAAATATTTATGTAAAACAGCGGTACATGGAAGTGCCTTGGCTGCGCCTTGGATTTAATTCATGCCAAAATGAAAGGACAATCATTTGTTTGGCAAGAGTGTAGGCTGAACTGAAAGTGGTGTTTCTCTGAAACTGACTAGGAGCTACGGGAGAAAAACTGGAGCGCTATGGAGGCGCTGTCAGCCACCGAGACCATACTTCAGGGAAAACTCACCAAGAGCGCCAAGGTTCGCACCACAACTCCCAAACTACTTCACTCTAGAGTCAAATCAAAGCATCTCCAATAAGCCTCTGCCATTTATTGACCAGTGAAGTTCTCATTCCTCCTTAACTTCCTCATGAACGGCTGCATACTCATTTCATTACGCTCAACTGCTCGGCTGCATGCTACTGATGCGCTGTGTCAAATCCTGACAATAGTCTGCAGCTTCAAACATGCAAACGAATGTGCTTTAAATTTGCCCGTATATTTTGGCCGGAGCTTGCTGTTTGCTTTATTAAAAAGAAAAAATGTCTTTGAATGTTTTTGAGTTTTAAACAAGACCAGTGAAATGAGTGTGCGGCTATTTTTATTTTTATTTTATTCCCCTTTTGTTCTTAAATTAGCATTTAGTTTATGTCCATTGTGTCATTTGATCATTCATTAGTGATTTGCCCTTTTTTGATTTCCTTTTTCCCGGCATGCCGATCACCTCCTGATTTCCATTATTCTGCACCAATGTTTGTCTCTCCAAATATCAATCCAAATGACTGTTTTTATAATGACAAAAGAAGATCAGGAAGAACTTTTAAATGGGAAGCCAGACAAAATGACTTTCTCAAAGATGCACATTTTGTTCAGCTAGTCAGGTTACATCCATCTTGTTCATTCCCTTTCCCTGCACCTATTATGGTCTCTCCATGTCTCTCTCCTCAGTCAGTTACCCTAAATTCTGTTAATAGTTGTTCACCCCTCAGGGTGTTACAATCCCCATGAGACCTTCGTTCATCTTTGGAACACAAATTAAGATATATTAGATAAAATCTGAGAGCTCCCTCATTCTCCATAGATGGCAACGCTCCAATTCGCTTGTTCAAATTCCAGAAAATTACTGTAAACATCCTTTAAACACACCACAAGCCTTCAGTGGTTCAATTGGAGTATTATCAATCAAAAATAATATGTTTAGTGCACGTACAACAAAAACAACGACTTTAATCTGTTCATTTTTGCTCCTCAGTGTCAGTATAGGGTGCACTCATGAGTGTGTTGTGCTCTTTATGCACACAATAGTCAACATTTGAGGTGTATTAGATCCTTTCATCAGAGTTGGCCTAACTTGTGGCATTTGAGTTGATGTCTATGTCATGGCATAGAGTAACTACAGTAGTGGCTCTATAAATGTACTGAAGCTACAAATAATGTTGCTTACATCATGAGCAATTCTGCGGTTCAGCTGGCGATCTTTAGTCATATGGACGGCATGTACTGTGAGGTTTATCTGATCTTAGTCATGTCCAGCTGTACCAACCCCAGCCCTGCACCTGCTCTACAAATTCAGTGTTTTGCAGAGTTCTCTTGCTTTCTTTAAATTTTTTTGTCTGTTTTGATTAGTTAAATATGCTTTAGAAAATACAAAAGGGTTGTTATTTGGGTAACATGCATTGATTAAACACATGCATTGATTAAAAGGGTTTGATCAAAGATTATAAAACAACATTTTTACCTTGGGAATAATACACCCTGATGAATAACAAAATAGCCCTACTTGTTTTATTGATGTGCATTAAATATCTTGCGAAGAAAAAAAAAAAACATTGGTGCATCATATTTAAAAAATAAAAATCTTATTTTTATCTTTGTGACTTTTTTGATTTGATATTTTGAAAAATGTCTCGTCAGTATTATATCTATATTTGTTTGGTTACCAGCATTTTTCATCTAAATCTAAGTCTGATTTTCTGTTTTACAGAAACCCCCCAGCAGGCACACAAGGTCATAAGGCGCTAATATTGGGTTAGATTTAGGTTGTGACGTCAGGTGACCAAAATTCAATGCCTAGCCAGTGTTTAAGGTAGGGGTCTCAAACTGCTGGCCCAAGGGCCATTTGCGGCCTGCCCTCCTCCTCCTCCCGGCCAGCAACTGACGTCAAAAAGTATAACGAGATTCGGCCCACCAAAACGTATATTTTCGAACCACTATCATTGTTGTGCAGTCGCGTCTAACCACCTGTACTTATTATATTATTACCGTACTAATTTTCTCTCAGTGTAGGGTCGAGATTACTTGTGTTTTAATTCTGTGGCTGATTTAAACATTAAAATATATAGGATGTCAGTAAGTGCTCTATTTTACTAAAGCTCTATATTTGTAAATATATAAGGGTCATTTGATTATTATCAGTTTTATACCATTTGTATTTTGTTGTAAAAACACTTCCTCATGGCTTACACCAGGGGTCTCAAACTCAATTTACCTGGGGGCCGCAGGAGGCAAAGTCTGGGTGAGGTTGGGCCGCATAAGGGATTTCACAAAAAAAAGTCCTCAAATGTCATTATTAACAGTTTTAATTATTTCTTCTGAACATGAAGTGTCCTGAACATTAATAGAACATTGAGTGAAGATTATGAACAGTTCTTCTGAACATGGCATCTTTTGCCTACTTCTTGCTGCCAGAGACTTGACAGCGCTTCTTCTCACAAATCTGAACCACATTTGGCTTTAGAGCGGAAGCAGTTGACACCCTCAGTATGGCTTGAAGATGATCATCATTAGGTCTAGACCTGTACTTTGACTTATTGAAGTCCTAGGGAAAAAAGTGGGGGAACTCACTCAAAATTTCCATTTCCTCACCTAAAAAAAAGGCAAAAATACTTACGTTTTCTCTAAGATGCAGGGCAGGCACGCATAGGGCTCAACCTGTGCAGAGCACATGCCCTTTTTAGTCTTGCATAGAAAGTGCCCTTCCAAAATGATCAAAAGTGCCCCCGCGACGCGACACACCCTCGGTCCCGCCCTTCAGTAGGCGCGCGATAACACCGCTCTTGAGTACGCGCGCGACAACACAGCTGATCAGAACGCGCGCGACTGCGCATTGAGTGACAAGCGCGCTATGTACGGATAGAATCAGCTGAGCAGGGAGCGCTCTCTCTCCCCGCTCCGCTGATTCTGTCAGAGTACAGCGTCGGCGCGGGCCACTAAATATTGCACTGAGGGCCACAAATGGCCCGCGGGCCGCGAGTTTGAGACCCCTGGCTTACACGTTATGCTGGTGGTGTAAATATGAAAATTTTGCTACAATTCGATTGAAATGGTTTTATTTAATAGATTTTCTTCATATGGTTATTAAGATTTGCATAAAAACTTTGTACATTAGTAAAATTGTACTACTGGTTGAATTTAGCTTGTTAAAGTAAATGTGAAAATGCATATACTTTTGCCCTCTTTGTTGTAGTTTTACAAAAAAAAAAAAAAGAAAGATATTGAGAACAATTGGCAGTAAAGTCACTTAAGTTACCCAAACTGCTTTCTGCTTTTCTTTACAATTTTGAACAGAATAATAATTATTATGCCTATTATTTGTAGTATTTTAATAGCAATATAAACTACCCCTTCAATATGTATGACAAGAAACATCAAGCTAGAGTTTTGACTGCATATACTCTGTGGAAGAATGACAGATTGGGTGTATAACGTTTGGCCATACACACAACAACCATAGATATACTTCAGCAGCTGATGTGTAGCACGATAAACGTGCTGATTTGCATTATCACTGACAGGTGATGGGTAATGCTTGAATTATAAACGTCATGTCTGTCATCCTAAGATGGATTAATTGTCAGGTTTCTGCTTTTTTTTGTATTTAAATTTTAAAACGGCCCTCCTATGAAATGTCCCCCTGCCAGTTTGAGTCTGAGACCCCTGGTTTAAGGACGCTATTTATATGTCCAATGACAACGTCAAATTACGTTGGTATTTGATTGATTTTTAGGTTGTATTGGAAAGATAATGTCCACACAACGTCAAGCCATAACATCATAGATGTTTATATAAGGTTGGAAATTGGACATTAACATCAGCCTTACATTGGCTTCTTACGTCAACTGGATTTTCATTTCCAAACAATATGCAACATACCCACGACGTTGGAGTAAAGCGTCAATCTGACGTCATGTTGACCTCCTGTGCCTGCTCTGAAAGAACATAAAGTTGAATATGTTATGACAAAATTTACAAAACTTGTTGGATACCATGTGTTCCTGATATCCGGTTTCACTTTAAGATAAAAAAAAGGCTAAAAAATACTAGACTTTATTTTATTTTTGCTAAATATTAACTGTTTTTCAAACAATCTTATGTTTTTTTAATTCACAAAAACCAGTGTATTAAAAGGCGATATTGTAAAGTGCAATTATCAAATCACAAAATTTGTTATTATATGAACATACAATCTGTAATTTTAGTTTTATAAAAAAGTTTTGAACTAAACTGATTTAGTAAAAGTTGTTATAACAAAGCCAAAAAATTGCTAAAACAAAAAACAGTTACAAATCAGAATTAAATACAGATTTTTTTAATTATTTGGTTTAAAATGCTAATTATGATTAAACATATGATTAAACATATACCTGCCCGTTTGTTCTGCCTTTTTTAATGGTAGAATGCATACAATTTTCTCCAATCATTTGCAAATGTGGTAAAATGCCCTGGAATTATATCACACCCTTTAAGTTCATATTTCAGCATGTAATCTAAAAAAACATGTGAACTTAACAGCTAATACTGATTTCTGTTTTGTTTGGCTCAAACTGTTTGCGCCTGAAATGAGTTTTCTTTTTTCCTTTTTTTCTTTCTTTCTTTCTCTTATGTATCGTGTTCTACAGTGGTCCAGTTCATTGTCAGCCCTAATAAATTTCTTGATTGCTGCCTTGTGATGCTTAATTATAGATTTAGTTTTCCTGTTTGTTGGTGTTGTTGAGGATAGAGGTTGAAAAAGTTGTGGTAAAGTAGAACCAAATGTTTACTTTTGATGACAGAAATATTTTCTATTTGAGTTTTTTTTTTATTTATATAAGTTTTTAATAGCATTAGTAGTATTTTTATGTTTGTTACAGCCATTTCAGGGTGTGTGTCGTGTTTAAGAATACTTTAGGGTTAATGGCTTGTAGCACAGTTGTTCATGTGTTGTTTTTTTGTTGTAGTATTTATTTCAATCTCACTTTTTGGTAGGGAAGCACCACTGGCTTTACTGATCTTGGCACAGTTGTGGTGTGGATTATTCAGTGGTTTTCAAACTAATCAGAGAGTCTTTTAATCAATGTGCTTGATGAAAGTGTATGTGTTTTTCCACAGGAGCATCAGACTGTGCTGGAGTCAGTGGAGGCAGAATGCAGAGCGTTGCTGCACAGACTCCTGCCGCACATACCGCTGCCCAGTGACCAGGTGCATATCGGGAATCACATCTGTGCAGAATCGTGTTTAAAGTTAGTGTATTTGATTGTTGAGTGCATGCAGTATCAATTCATGTTTGTTTTCCGATTGATCTGATTGTCCAGAACCACCAGCAGTGGGTGCAGAAGTTCGAGGCGTCTGTGAGAGAAAGCTCGTCTGGGGAGGCGTCCTCTGGAGATGCTCAGGTACAGATTCAGGGTCAGTCTTTTAGGCCACATTTACACTGCATGGCTCAGTTGGACAAATTCTGATTTCGTTCTGCATATGTGGCACAGATTTAATGTAACCCACAGTAGGACAAATAAGCATATGGATTCTGATATTGTCAACATTGTAGCTACAAAACTGAATGTAATTTCATCCATGCACACAGATTGAGTAGAACATTATTTTCCATTCTTCCTCCAAACCACAAGCATGGAGAAGTTGCATTAGCCCATTTGCTACTGCAACTCTCTGCTAGCGGGGCTTCCAGCTAACTCTATCAAGCCTCTTCAGCTGCTCCAGAACGCAGCAGCACGAGTGGTCTTTAATAAATCTAAAAGAGGTTAATGACTAAATGACTAAATGTAAATGTAAATGCTATCCCACGCAAATGATTCATACCTAAATTAATTTAACCAGAGGTAATTTACTGGTACTGCTGCTTACAAATAAACAAATAACTTTAAATTATGAAAAACAAGAGCAATATTACGACATGTTACTTTTGTAATAATCTTACCAGTGATGAAGTATTTCAGTAACTTGCCAACAGTGTTGGTACACACAAGCGCCTTTTTAGTGCCTTACCTGTTGATCCCACACCCCTTTTCATCCCTTAACAGTAAACTTCTTTGCAACATTCGTTGCATATTTTACTCGTAGCCTACAGCTAACTTTAAGATGAAATGGTCTTACATGCTAATCTCAAAACCTCTGTCCAGAAAAGTAATCAAACATGATCCCAAACACAAACAATATTAGACAGACTTACACTGCCTACTTTGTCTGAACGGTTTATTCAAAGAAATCAAGGTATATAGTATAAATGTATATAATGTTGCTTTTAGATATTAAAGAAGCCCAAACAATGGGTTTGATTCACTAGCCATCATGATTGATCACAATGTTCATGTTAAAATGTATTCTAAATGTTTTTTATTCAATCTAAATGAGAGAAAATATGAAATATAAATGTAATATATAAAATATTTTAAAGATATATTTCTAAATAAATAAATATATATATATATATATATATATATATATATATATATATATATATATATATATATATATATATATATATATATATATATATATATATATATATATATATTATTATTATTATTATTATTTATTAGGAGGTCAAACAACAACAATCTGCTCTGTCTTTTCATGATAATTGTGTTTCACCTTGTGTTTGGAGGCATAGCAGTCCTGATCACATTGAATGCATTTTTTTAAAGCTATAGTGTAAATGTAGATATCTTTTAAAGCAGGTCAACAAAACAGGATGCGGTCACACAAATAAAAATAGGCATCAAGAACTGCAGTGTAAATAAGGCCTTACAGTCAGTGCCTAATGAAACCATTCCACCACTTTGTGAATCAAGTGGATTCATCAACATTTAGATGCGCACTTTATAAAGACATCTCTCCATCCATATCCATTTTCCTACAGGCTTTAGCAGAAAAGTTGAAGGAGGCTGAGGAGGCCCAGAAGGTTCTACAGAAAGATTGCGAGACGTACAAGAAAGTGTTGGCGGAGACGGTGAGTCTGCTGTTTTATAAGCTAGACTATGTGACTATCGTTCTGACCATCTGCTTGAAGCGGAGTGATGAGTGATTGTGTGACAGAGGGTTTTGTTGATGTTTGGTTAACAGGAAGGGATCCTGCAGAGGCTACAGAGCAGTGTGGAGCATGAAGAGACACGCTGGAGGGAAAAGCTGGACCTCTCACAGGCTGAGCTCAAAGAGGTTTAGATCAACTACTACATCCTCATTTCTACACTAGAACATTTAATAGGTTTATTTTTGGCCAAAATAGACCAAATATTATTCTTTTTATTTGGAAACCAATAAGCCATATGTAGGTTGATAAATTATTAATGTGAATAAAACATGGTTTTTCATCCAATAACCTAAAAATGGCAATAAACATGATTTATTAGCCTATAGTGATATGGCTACTTATATATCTTTGTATATCCGTCCGTCCATCTATCTGTCTGTCCGTCCATTCATCATCCCTCCATCCATCCGTCTGTTTGTCTATATGTCCATCCATTTGTCTGTCTGTCTATCCCATCTATCTATTGTCTATCTGTCCATCCATTTATCGTCTGCCTGTTTGTCTATCTATCTGTCCATCCACCCTTCCGTCCATTTTCTCCATCTATCTGTCTATTTATCCATCCATTTATCTATCTATCCATCCATCCATCCGTCTGTGTCTCTGTCTATACATCTGTCTGTCCGTCTGTCTATCCATCTATGCATCCGTCTATCCATCTGTCTATCTATTCATCCATCTCTCCATCCATCCCTCTGTCTATCTGTCTCTGTCCATCCATTTATCCATGCATCCAATCATCTATCTATCTATCTATCTATCTATCTATCTATCTATCTATCTATCTATCTATCTATCTATCTATCTATTCGTCTGTCTGTCTATCCATGTTTTTGTCTGTCTTTTGATCAATCCCTCAGTCCATCTGTCTGTCTGTCCATCCATTCATCTATCAATTTGTCTGACTGTTTATCCGTCCATTTGTCTGTCTATCCCCTATACATCTCTTTATCCATCCATCCATCCATCCATCTTTCCATCCGTCTGTTTCTCTGACTGGCTGTCATCTATCTGTCCGTCTGTTTATCTATCTATCTATCTATCTATCTATCTATCTATCTATCTATCTATCTATCTATCTATCTATCTATCTATCTATCTATCTATCTATCTATCTATCTATCTATCTATATATCTATTTATATATCTATTCGTCTGTCTGTCTATCCATCTTTTTGTCTGTCTTTTGATCAATCCCTTCATCCATCTGTCCGTCTGTCTGTCTATCCATCTTTTTGTCTGTCTTTTCATCAATCCCTCCATCCGTCCATCAATCCATCCATCCACCTATCTATCATCCATCTATTCGTTTGTCTGTTTATCCATCCATGTCTGTCTATCCCATCTTTCTATCTGTCTCTCCATCCATCCATCCATCCATCTATCTATCTGTCTGTCTATCTGTCTATCCATCTGTTTCCATCTGTCTATCCATCTGTCTGTCTGTCTATCTATATATCTGTCCGTCTTTCCATCCATCTATTCGTCTGTCCATCCATCCATCTGTCTACCCCACCTATCGATCTGTCCATCCATCTGTTCTTCTGTCAGTCTTTGTCCATCTATCTATCCATCTTTTTTATCTATCTATCCATCTTTCTATACCTTGTTTTTTTCTTTCTCAAAGAGTAAAAAAGTACATGCATTCCTTTAAAGCCTTTTGATAGTGTTTATGTGGAAATGAAACAATAATCATTGTATATTGTGTTTAGATGACTCAGAGGGCAATTGCACTGGATCAGGAAGTGGACAGACTGACCTCAGATGCAGATGTGGAGAGTGTGAGTTTGTTTTGCAACATTCTATTTATACCTTTAGTTTAAAAAAAAAAGCAAACGAGCTGAGTCAAAGAACATACCTTTGAACACAACTTTACAATGTGTATGTCACAGCTAAGGAGAGACAAGCAGCAGCTGGAGTCTGAGCTGGAGCGAGCGGAGCGTGAGAGTGCCACCTACGTCTCGGAAGTGAGAGAGGTAAAAGCATGAACACACAGAGCCGTATTGCTTGCTCACTTCTGTTTCTCAGTCTCTTGTTTTAGTCTGTTGCTTGTCGTTTTTGAATGTCTAACATGTCTGATATCAGCTGCTCAACTAAAATCTCTTTATAGCTCTGAGGTTTGCCGTCTACTTGGCTGCGCTCAGTCCAGACTATATCAGAATGGTATGAGGGAATTTATGATGTACTTCTCATTATCTTCCAAATACACTTTATGGAGAGCTTTTATTGTCTGGACTGAGGATTCATCTGTCTTAATGGAATGTTCTGGGTTCATATAACTAACTCTTGCAATTATGCCACATTGTTGTTTTTCTTTGGTCTTTTTTATCATTATATTAATTTCAGTAGTAGTGGAATTTCTTCTGTGGTATCCAGGTTGATTCTCTATGAGCCTGTTGGCAGATATTTGTCGTTTAGATCATAAACTCACTTAAAACAAGACTTTGTCGCATGTCATTTTGGAGTGTGATGAGAATTAAACGTTATTCATCCATATCATTTCCATATTTTTATAAGCTATAAGTATTTTAGTCCAAAAGCAGAGCATTAATGTATTTTATTTATTTTCTTTAAAATATTCAATACGGCTTGATCTTGGCTTGATCTTATAAAGATTTACTTTTAAACATGCACAAAGTCAGTCAGATGAGCTCACAGTATAAACTCGATGCACTTATTTTCGGCGTTTTTAATTAAATGTCTTTCTGTGTAAAGATGGGAGATTTTCCATGGTGTATATTCTGCTTGTCTGTGCATTTTATTTATATATTACATAAAATTTAGTCATTAAGCAGACATTTTTGTCCAAAACGATTTGCAATTAAGGCATTCAGCGATTCAACAAGACGCAATACACACAAGAACTGATAATTATACAAAGGAACTTTTAGGGCTCAGAGAATTAAATGCTAAAGAGTAAGAGTGGGGAGTTTTTGTTTGTTTTTTAAGGCTCATTTATACTTCTGCTTCAAATGATCGGCGTGAACCACGGCACCTGCCTTGCGCCTTGCGCCTGCCTTGCGACATATACCACATGTCTTTGGTATAGAATACCAAAGACATGTCACTTGTATAGATTTGAATGGGGAAAAGTGTAAAAGTCAATATGGTGAATAAAGCCCCTCCCACTAGTAAGGAGCCAATCATCAATCGCTATATGGCGAATAAAGTCCACCTTTTAATACAGGAGCCAATCATAGATCACTATATACTGACGATACTCTGAGGGGCTTGGACCAGATGCGAGTTTCTGTTTGATTCAAACGTTTAGAAATGAAACTAAAGAGACAGTTGTTTAATTTTATTGCTGATTCCTTATATGTAATGTAATCGCAAGGTTGGCTAGCAGTTTTGAAGAATTTGATGTTTCCCCATTCAGACAGAATGCCCAAGCAAACTGCCAGAGAGGTGTTCTTCTCAGCGTTCATACTTCTGTGTGCTATTTATTTAGCTCTGCAATATCACTTCCGAAATGCTAGCTGGCAGTATGTTTTCATGTTTCTCTGTGTCGAGGAACATTTCACTAGAACATTGAAGAACATCAGTACAAATTGTGACATTCTTTGAACCTGTTGGAAATGACAAGAAATCCCACAGATCTTGACTAAAATCCAGACCCCATTCTCCAATAGCACCAGCTAGTTTTTGCTCCCTAAACATCTCAAACTTCATTTCAGCTCAAAGATCTGTTGACCGAGTTGCAAAGCAAACTAGACGGCTCATACACTGAGGCCGTGAGACAGAATGAGGAGTTGAATTTGGTAAGCCGTACCCCTGGATAAACTCAAAAAGCTTTCACCTTTCACCTTTGAGCTCACACGGGTGGGGGAACTCGCTTTAACAGGCTGGAATGTTTATGGCAAGGAACTATCTGTTATTTCTGAATGACAAACATTTGTTTAGCTGTAAGTGAGAATTCTTAAAGGGATAGCGCATGTGAAAAATGAACATTTACTCAGCCTCAAGTTGTTCAAAATCTGATGAAAGAAAAAGCAGATAATTGGTTTAATGTTGCTAGTTAAATTGTCCCATCGCTATTGACTTGTGCTATGTTTACATGACAACAACTAGATAAAAACTGAAAGGTTTTTCAAAACGATCTTCATTTACATACTCCCACAAAAACGGACTAAATTACTGTAAATACTGTATTATCCTTTGCCAGTATTTAGCACCGTCACCTTGATTGTAAACAGTACCTGTAGGGAAGTGATCACTTGGCCGGTAATGATACAGAATTGGTGTTGTTTGATTATGTTCTCACAGAAATTGTTGCGACAAGCGATATTATTGTCATTTTGAGATCATTTGATTATATAATGATTATATAACAGCATAATAATGCAGTTAGCCATGAACACTTAAAAAAAATCTAGCATTCTTAAGGTTATTTAGATTCTGTAATTTAATTTCAAATAGGTAAACGTCCTGTTATATATACTGTTAAATGTCCTACTAGGTAAATGTCCAGTTATAAACTTTGACACCTGTGATGTAGAATGTAAATGTCACTAAAATGGCTTTAACGTTATTTGTGAATTTGTAAATATATATTCAGGTCATCTCGAAATATTGCACAATAAGTCAATAGATAGATTATTGTGACAGTCCTAGTGATGACATTCGTTTTTATTTAGAATTTGTTGGTCGTAATATGAAGTAAATTCACACCTTTATGGTAAAATGTTAGCAACAACAAGCATATTATGTATACACATGACATCACCATTTTTAAAGGACGTTTACATGGAAACAACAACAGCATTTTCAAAAACTGTTTTCGAATCAACACAAAGTTTCCAATTTTTGGGTGAAAAAATTGTGTAAACAGCCCTTTACATAGAAAAATATATATATAATTGAAATGTATACTACTACTGTCCACTGAGTAGCTACAAGTAGACTTCAAAATATCATCACGTGTGTTCAGAGGTAGAAATAAACTCACTTGAGGTTGAGCATCTGGTCTTTTCATTTTTTGGGTAAACTATGCCTTTAAATCACAGGTGTCAAAGCCAGTTCCTGGCGGGCCACAGCTCTGCATAGTTTAGTCCCAGCCCTTTTTAAACACACCTGATCAAATTAATTAAGTCCTATAGGCTTGGAACCTACAGGTAAGTGTGTTGAAGCAGGGTTGGAGCTAAACTGTGCAGAGCTGCACATCTCCAGGAACTGGCCTTGACACCTGTGCTATAAAAGAACCAGTTAGAACCCAATGGACCCTTTTCACATTTCCTAGTTTCTCAGTAGCAGAAATCATCATAGTTGGGGAAAAAATATTTTTTACAATCCTATTTCATAAAATAACAAAAGGAAAACTCCACGATGGTGTTATCAAGGCTTTCAGAAAAAGGAAAACAGAATGATGATGACAGCCAGAATAGAGAAAAACGTCAAATGTACTCTCAGCACCATAGCATTGCATTAGAAACGCCTCACATAAGCGCTAATTAATTTTTTTTAATTTGATGCAAAGATGATATAATACATTCATATGTACATATAAATGTTCATACATTTTATTAAAATTCTAAATATTTAAGGATTTAAGATGCCAATAACCGTTACAACACAAAACGCGTCATAATAGTCTTGTGAAAAGGGTCCATAAAGACACTTTGTGGTTTCAGTAATAAATAAATAGCATCATAAATAGCTGTTAAATTGATGGAAAAAGTCAGTCATATGACATTTCAGAGATGACAGATATACCTTGCCAGGATGGTGTCCTCTAATACCTTACTCTGTTTACTCTGCTGTCACAGTTTGACTTGCTGTTACTTTTGCTTAAACCTTAAAAGCACATGCATTTCTAACTGCACAGCTGCTGTTTGTTACATACATAAATTGCTGTTCAAAGGTTTGCAGTCAGTAAGATTTTATTACATGCTGTTACATTGATTAAATTAACTGATTTGTAAATAAGATAAAATATAATAACAATTTTTTAACAGCAAATCGATATAGTAGAATATAGTAGGATCATGTGAATTTTTTTCATTACTTCAGTCTACAGATTTGGACCAGAATAGAAAAGTACATTAAACATTACAATTAAATTAAACTTTTTTATTTGTTAATTTAGTATTTAGCAGCTTTATTGATCATAATCTTTTGAACAGCAGTGTTATTAATGGGTTTTTATTCTTACGTAAAATCTTTGTTGTTATAGTGTGTTATAGTGTCAAATCTTCAGTCTTTGTGTTTTGACATTTGCACATAACCTGCTTTTTAAAAATCCACAATTTAATGTCTACTTTTGTCATTTTACTTTTGAATTAACTTTTGTTTTTTAGTGCAACACAATCTCACAACAATTTGTAACTTTTTGATTTAGTGGCTAATTCGTATGAATTCTTACAATCTAATTTGTACAATTTAGTATGATTTGCTCATCCCCCAATGACGGTTGGGTGGAGTGAGGTGTCATGCCTCCTTTTTAAAATCGTACAATTTCGTACAACTGAACACATACTAATTCAAACGAATTAGCCACTAAACTGGCAAAATGTAAAATACTTAGTTTTCTTGTGAGATCAGGCTGTTTAGAGAGATGTAACCAAATCGCCTGAAGTTTTGTCTTACTGACTATTTAATATATTGACTATTTTGTTTAGTTTTTTATTATTAAACATTGACTATATTAATTAGTTTGTCATCATCGCATATTTAATAATGTGTCATTTTCTGTCTTCTGTGGAAGGAAGATGTTTTGCACAGTGTCTGAGCTGCTCTTTTCTGCTCGGTGACGGTGAATTCAACCTTGAGGCTGTGCAGCTCTGATAAACAAAGAAATATATTCATAAACTCTCACCTAATAGGCAAATTACTATGTTTGTAAACATTTAGGATGCACGCGCCGCGAAGTTGCAGAAAAAACGGGAGCGCTAGCATTTACAGCGCGGGAATGACATCCTAGCGGTACAGAGTTTGTTGTTGTCTTAGAAATAAGTTATATTGATTTACATATTATATATGTCAGTGGTTCTCAAACTTTTTTTTACCAAGTACCACCTCAGAAAAAAGTTGCCTCTCCAAGTACCACTATAACAACTAGCATTGAAATACAGTAACGTAGTTGGGCTAATTAAGCAGCTACAGCTCTGCACAGCTCAAAAATTAGACAAGTTAATTCCTATTATTAAGAATATGTATGACTGTCGGCCACTTTGAACATTATAAATAAGTTTAACATTAGCTGTGCTTGCAGGTAAAAAAAAAAAAAAAAATATATATATATATATATATATATATATATATATATATATATATATATATGTTTAAATTAGAATGTGCTTTTAAAAGTTTATTAAAAAGGGCACTGTTATCAAAAACTAATAAGAAAATGTGTACAAGTTGTAGTATTAATGTTTAGTAGCCAGTAGGCCTATGTATGTCAGAAAAGTGAGTGATTAAATCAACACAGTGCTTAACCAATTCTTACGTGTGGCAATTCCGGGATTTGGTGCGAATGAGATCACATCTTAAGTGAACTGTAAAGTTCGCTATATACCGACCGTTGTTTTCAAGCAGACTTTGGTACCGGGAACAGACTGGTGTGATCGTGGCTTCAGGGAATAGTCAACACTGATCACATCAGTGTTATCATACACGTCAAAAGTTTAAAAGTGTGTTCATTTTAGTCTTTTATTATTCAGCAATTCCTCCGTGTATCACTAAAAGGAAGCCCAAGTTGCGCTAGTGGTAAGTGTACCACAGTTTGAGAACCACTGATATTTATTATTTACATAATGCTTTCAGCGTATTATAACAGCTCTTTACCCAGTGAAGAGCTCAGTGATCCAGTGAAATTAATGTTAAAGTGAGCGGCGATCATCTGACAGGTCCATTTGTGATAGTACCCTCCTAATGAATATTGGACAAGACGAAATGGCCAAACATCCAGCCCCAAATGTACAATCTCATTGAAGCTCTAAGTGTTTTTACAAGAGAGAAGTTAAAGACCTACAAGTTTTTGGATTCAAAACTATGTAGTGCTAAAAATCGAGGTTCTGCCTAGTCAAAGACAAGGGAAAAAAAGACAGAGCTATACAAGGTCTGGGTAATCATCAACAAGCAAAACTGCATTTTGACAGCGAACTGCACCTCTATGGCAGAGTATGTGAACTTAAACATAGAGGGAAAGTTGGTTTTATATTCCCACATTCAGACTTTCTCCTTAATAATATAATTTCATAAAAGTTTTTTTTTTTCATAAAAAGCGAAATCATATTAGCAGCCAATGACTATCAAAGTGCAACATTGTTCACAGTCAAATAAACAGTGTTAATGTTGATTTCAAGTCACACTTGCAGGTTATTTCAGACCAAATATTCAAAGTGCCGTGGTAAACAATATAGGGAGTGTCACAAGTTGATTGAATGTGTGAATATAAAACCAAGTTTACCCTAATAACTTTAGGATTTTCACGTTTTATTCTAAGCATTCAGTGTCGGCAGTTTAATTAACCATAAGTAACTGTTTTTGCTGAAATCATTGGTGCAAACAAAAAATAGTATCAGCATAGCGTGAACTTAATATGAAATGAGAACTGCGGAGTCGAGCATTTTTAATTAGGTCGTCACTTCATTCAGCTCCCTTTTAGCCAAAGACGTCTGCGGTTGGCATTAAAACCAGTGTGGTGTATGGTAAAAGTTAAGTTTTCTATTTTTGGACTTTTGAATTTGGCATCCTACTGCACAACACGACATGTTTGCTATTGCAACCAGTCTCTTTTTTGCAATTTAGGTTAAGAAATAAAAGCAGTTCGTTTAGCAGAAGCTCACCTCACACCAAACACTTGTAGAAGTTTTATATTTCAGTTTAATATTTTTTTATGCACGTAATCAAAATAGCGATGTGGAATATTGTCTTTAAACATTAAATGACAAAAGAATGAATGAAACAGTAAGTCTGATTGAATGGAAATGAACAGCACTTTTTAGTTTAATACAAACATGCATGCGTGAGAGTTTTGATGCAGTGGAATATTTATTCTTCAAGATCTAACTGTCAGTTGCAGTCAGCTTGAAATAAATAACACTAAACGCCAAATCCGGCTTCAAATCTAAGCATATTTTGGATCAAAACTGGCTTCAAAATCTCATTGAATCATGACCCCAAGAAGCAGGTTGAGTGAAGTGTTGTCAAACTGAATTGTGGGTCCTTCGAGTTGTGATTGGCTGTTAGAAAGTCGATAGAAGCTTCAGACGCCCTCTATCAACCTTTAACGCCAATTCACTGCGCGCTCAAATTTTAATATATATAAAAGAACAGCTTGGGACATTCTGCTCTTTATCTTCCACAAGTCAATCATGCAGGTTTTGAAAAGGTCAATGATTTTCACTTTTAGGTGAACTGTTTCTTTAAGAGCTGCATTATTGACTTCCCAATGAAGGGATTTTTTACTTTTTTTACTTTTTCTGTTGTAATTCAGCTAAAGACTCAGCTGACAGAGACGTTGTGTAAGCTGGAGACGGAGGAGAGCGAGCGACAGAAAGTGGCTGGAGATCTTTATAAGGTAAACCTTTAGATTCAGGAGGATCCTTCTGTTGGTCTTCAAGAGGTAAAGAAGCAAGCTTGTTTATTATTAAGTAAGTCCCTCATTGTATGTTGTGTGTCTTGGTCAGGCCCAGCAGTCCCTGGAATTGATTCAGGAAGAAATTGTAAAACAAGCCGGCCAAGCAGACCTGATAGAGACCAGCGGACTCACACAGATGGTGAGAACCCTTTTAGGTTTTATATTTTAAAAAATATATATAATTACAAAACAGTGTACTCTTCTGTAATGTTGAGACTTTGTAGATTGTTAAATGTTAATGGATTAGTATTGCTTTATGAGGACTAAGATAACCCCTATATCTTGTATCCGTTGATCTTGTGCGATCTTTTTGACATGTTTTCAGGAGGAGATTGACCGTAAGGAGAAGATGACTGCAGGGTTGAATCAGACAGTACAGGAACTTCAGGAACTACTTCAGTCTGTTAATAGACAGCTTACCAAGGGACATGAAAGGGTAGGATTTTATTATGTGTTTGTTTTAAATGTTGTTTTTTTTTTTGTAAATAACGGGATGGGTTTGAACAATTCAAGCATATAGTCCTCATAATCTAAAATTCGCTCAATTCAGCCAAGATTGTTAGAGACTTTGTTTTCAGTATTTTAAGCTGAAACCATGAACCTGAGTGATTTGGTAGGCCCTGTCCACACAAACACGGGTATTTTCAAAACTACACTTTTTGAAAATAAGGTGACTGAAATCAAAACTTTCTGAAAACTCTGGCCAGGGTGAAGATTTTCAGAAACTGGGTACAGTGTGAACACTACAACTGAGACCCTGTTTACACTAGTGCCTTTTAGAATGAAAACGATTCGCGTCCACACTAGCGTTTCACCCAAAGTTTCTGAACTGCTCTCCGTCTACACCAAAATTCTAAAAATGCACATCACGTGACCACACACACTCTCTGGCATGCGCTGCAGCCCATCTAACCAGATCAGAGTGTTCATCAAGGATCTCCCGCTGGATCGAATCTCACTATATTTGTAAAACGTGATATTTAATTCATCTTATTGTCTATGCCTAACAACATATTCCCTGACTTTGGTCTTTTGAATCTATTACTTGTTCTCGGGTAACGTGTTTTGGCTGAGCACAAAGATAAATTAATAATAATTAATGTAAACACATACATTCTGTATATTGAGTAATTGCTTGCCTTTATTTCCTATAATGTATAAACTTATTGTACGTATACTTTTATAATGGCCATTATCAATTATTAAAACTGATATTCAGCAAAAGAGACGAGGTATATTTCATAATTTCAATGAAAATGAATGGAGGCTGTAATGTTAGGCTCCGTTTTGTTATAAATACACATACAGTGAAGATGACGTTCATATATGCAGCACAACGCCTCAACAAGTTGCTAATATCAAAATGAAAATAGCAGTTCCTTATGTTTTTATTTTATTGTTAAGAAAGTGAAACAATTTAGCCAGTGTGATGTGAGTAAGGTTATACAGTACATCGTTCCCTTTAAAGATTTACCCGATATTACCCGGGAGTCTCTTTTCTGTATCAAACTTGCTAAGTCTGAACTTACAAGAAGAGGATGCAGAACTTTGACTGTGTAGGCTACTTGATATTGAGGAAAAGCCCCAATCAGAGAGGCAAATGTCGGCAGCCCCACCTCTGTTTTCAGATGTCTCCGTTTTCCCCCATTCACACTGAGACGGAGCAGCCGCATTTTAGAATCAAACGGCCTCTTCAGTGTTTCCAAAACGCTCTGTTTTCGGCGCTCAAAAATTCCGGCGTAGTGTGGACGGATGGCGTAACCGTAGCAAAACTTATGCGTTTTAGTTTGAAAACGGGGCCTGAAGTTGATGGCTCATGACATCAGCATTTTTAATGTTTTTTTTTATTATTTCTGATTGGCCAACATTGACTCACCAAACGTGGAAGAAATGAAAGAGGCTAATTATGCACGTTCGCGACAAACACAGCACAAACTTTTGCACCATGGGGTCCACCTCTGTTTGCATTGACTTGTATGCAATTTACTTGTAAAAATACTTAATTCTCCATTTGGTGTGAAACCTGCATAAGAGCGTTATTCATGCTACCTGTTGGTTCTGCATGCCCTTAAAATGAATCACTCCTGATTCACACTGGGCATTAGCTTCAACGCTTCCCATTCACTTTGAAAGGGTGCTGTCAAGCTTTGCCGAACTTAATAGTGGATCCAATGGCGGTGTTCTCAGCAGCGTTGCTCCCTGAGGATTTTGAAATTGCTCAACTTTTCCAGCACCAACGGAAGCATCAGCCAATCAGATTGCTTTATGCAAATACCCCAACTCGGACAGTAGCCTATTGCGGCCTAATTTCATAGGCTGATGCCGCTATGATAATCGCATCAGCACCAAGATTCAGACACGCCCTCCGTCAAAGTTTTGACGCTGAAGCCCTGTGTAAATAATTTCTTTCCTTACATGTGTATATAGTGCTTTTCTGAACACTCAAATTGCTTTACACATTTTTAGGGGAATCTCCTCATCCACCTGGATGACACGACGGTAGCCATATTGCGCCAAACCACACACACCACACACCAGCTGATTAGTGGAGAGTAATGAAGTCAGTTATGATATGGGTCCATGAGAGACAGAGGCCAGTGGGCAAATTTGGCTAGGATGCCGGGGTTAAAACCCTTCACATTTTTGAAGGACATCCTGGAATTTTTAACAACCACATAGAGTCATGACCTCAGTCTAATGTCTCATCCAAAAGACGGCTCAGGTTGAGCGCCCCTGCTGGTCTCACTAACACCACTCCCAGCAGCAACCTAGCTTTCCCATGTGGTCTCCCATCCAGGTACTGACTGGGCGCAGCCCTGCTTAGCTTCAGCGTGCGACCATGTGAGAGGTACAGAGTTGTCAATAAAGGTGAATCTGACATCACATTGCATTTTTGCATTTTCATGTGGACTTTAAATGAAGGCAGGGAAAACTCTTGTTTATTAAAAATCCTAGTGTACGTGTGGACATGGCCTTATACTGAGTTATTGGCTACTGGTACATTGAGTCAAAAAAGACATATAGGCAAAACAAACCGAATACCTGAGCTTGTGTGAATTGAAACTATCACTCAGAACTGAACATTACTTATAATATTATGTTTAATCCACAGCCTCAGCTTAAGTTTTGCAAACAGTTCAACAAATTGGTTATTTGTTGCACAAACCATTTTCTTAAAATCTTAATATAATGCCAAGAGAGACGTTTACTGATTTTGATTTGCCTGTGTGTCTTTTATTCTTTTGTTTTTATTTAGACTCTCATAATCTCAGTAGCTGTTGACTTTTATTGTATTGTATTTTATGAATTAGAGAGGAGCAGGTTTATTTCTATAATGAAAAAAATTTGTCACCTACTTCTTGTAAGCTTGAGACAATTAAATTGATGACAAATTGTTACATTTTTGAGGGTAATGATGCCTTTAAATTACACATCTTTTATATTAAAACTAGGGATGCACTGAAATTAAATTTCTGGGCCAAAACCAAAAATTTTAGATTCAGTTGTTTAAAACCCAAAACTAAAAATGCATTGTTATAATTGTTTATTGTTTTAATATTTAATAAAATGTATTTTTTAATTGAATAACTGAAAATAGCTGAAAATAAAATAAATGAATTTTTAAATTCAAAGAATTGAAAATGTTACTTAAATTATACAGATTTTATACTGAATCTGGAGGCATTATTCAACGTTCCCATGACAGCACCGTAGCACAACTGTATGCAGCAGGAACAAATATACTACATAGAAATGCCTGTCAGCGTATTAATTGAGCAGACTTTGTTTTGACCATTAGTTATATGTGTATATGAGCAGAATATCAAGCTATTTTGAACTTCATGTGTAAGCTACTTGACGCGCTCTTGCTTGTCTGCCTTAATCAGTGTAGTAACAAACCGAAAACTAAAAATAAAATTTTTGACAGCCAACAATTCTGTTCCTCCCTATTATAAATTGTTTTAAACTCTTTTCTAGTTTGTGCCTCACAAATTATTTCACTAAGTGAAGTTCCACAAACTAATTTTGAGAGGAGCACGTGAATTTTGAGAGGAGCACGTGAGGATCGACTACAGCTGGTCTTATCACTAATCATTAGCTAGCCTATCGGATCATTCCAAAATTACAATAAATATCCTTCCTAAACTTCATTCCCTATCTTCGTTTTGGAAAAGCCCCCCTCTATCCTTCCCTTTTCTCCTTCTCAATTCTAAGATTAGATGACATGGCTGCCTCTCAGCGGGAGGGCCAATGGTTTAAGTTCTAATTGAGCCAGTCGGCACACTCTGCGTGAAGTTTGCATGTTCTCCCCGTGTTTATGTGGGTTTTTCCCGGGTACACTGGTTTCCTCCCACAGTCAAAAAACGTGACATAAGCGAATTGTAATAATAATCCCACGCATACATCAGTGGTCACCAAACTTGTTCCTGGAGGGCCGGTGTCCTGCAGATTTTAGCTCTAACCCTAATCAAACACACCTGAAGAAGCTAATCAAGGTCTTACTAGATATACTTGAAGCATTCAGGCTGGTGTGTTGAGGCAAGTTGGAACTAAACCCTGCAGTAACACCGGCCCACCAGGACCGAGATTGGTGACCCCTGGCATACATACTATATCGATCCTCAGAGAAATACTCTATTAACCAAAGTGTAGTTGAAACAAACTGGGGGGCTCTCAAGAAATAGCTGCTCTCATATTCCTCCAAATGCTCATTGACCAGGCGGGAACCTTGGGCTCATCTATCTCCAAGCTCAGTGTTCTCTCCTGGGAAAGCATGCCAAACCTGCTAACATCGTCAAGCATTATCTAAGTGTGAAATCTTGAATAAAGCATATAAAAATAAATACATAACTATTATTACACATTTATAAATCAATTACTAATCAGCTGTTTTACTCTTTCTGTTTCAGGATGATGGGGATAAATTATACTCCAACTATAAACTGTAATGAAAAACACGACAGTGCGCTCTGATAAAGCCACAAGACTTCATACCAGAAAAAACATCAGATTTCAGCCCTGTTTACTACACCTGCTCAACCAGCTGGTCTCCAGTTAAACCAGTCCAGACACACTCCAAACCTGCTGTCCAACCCTGACTATAAAAGCGTGAACTCAGTGAATCCGGATCCTTCCTCGTGGCATTCCTCCTTTTCAGTAGACAAAGGCATCCGCTAGACGACACGGTTAGACTCGCTCCTGTTTCGTTCCACGCTTTTTCAGTCCCGATACTTTGAATACTACTGCTTTTTGTTCTGTTAGCTCTCTTTGACCAGAGAGGTTTTTATCCTTTCGTATAAAGAACATTGAGGATATTTGTGTTGTTTTAAATGATAATAATATAACTGTTAGGATCTACTGACGCTCACTTATGCGTTTTCAGCTCTTGCTTTGAAACCCTAAACTCAGAGGCACATGCCAGAGATCCGTTTAAACCAATAAATGCTTTTCCTGACTAATGATGCCGAATTTAGTGACTGTTTTCCTGGGGGATGTTTGTGATATGCGGGTTGAGTCTACGCTAAATGCCATAGCAAGCAATTGTTTCAAATGCTGCTCAGACAAAGGCATCCTCCTCGTCTGTTTTCATCACAATCTATATTCATGCTAATTTCATTAACACTGTTATTATTTTTTTTTTTTGTAAAACAGGAGACCGGTAATAAAAGGGATGCTTGATTAAAAGCACAGCATGGTTCTTTATTCTATTTTAATAACTTTTTTCCAGCACAGGCTTACTTTATATGTGTGATTCAGCCTGCATTTTTGTAAAATACATTGCACCAGATTTGTTGCACATTTCAGATGTCAAATCCACTAGAGGGCGCTGTCTACATTATAACTAGGGCTGCAACAATGAATCAATAAAAATCGATTACTAAAAGGGTTGGCAACGAATTTCATAATCGTTTCGTTGTCGCGCGACACAGGGACGTTTGATTATTAATAAAACACTTTAGTTGAGCAAGAAGTGAACATGGTCTCTTTCGTGCACTGATACAGAGTTTAGCACCTCATAGACAGGGATGAGGAGGAAGGGAGTTCAACAACAGGGTCCTACTTTTGTTCCGTTTTGAAGTGCTTATTTTTTACTTGTTATCCAGCTTAACAAGCATGACAAGTTATCGTTAGCACGTTTACCTTTAGAGCTTTGGAGCGGTGTCTGGTGCTGAGGCAGAAAGAGCTCGTGCTGAGCAGAGCACTCAGTAAGGGACCATCGAAAAAAGTGCTTCTGTGCTTTCCCGCTGAGAAAGACGTGTCATTTTATCACAATTATGCAGCGTTTTGACCGCCTAATGCTTAATTTATGTTTTAAACATGTAAATACACACAAGTACTAGTAAAAGAAAACATTTCTAAAAGTTTGTAAAACAAACAAGAGTCTAATAATCTATTCAAATATAATTGTGTTTTATTTGTTTCAGATACACATTACACATAGTGAAAGTAACTAAAGTTGAATCTACTCCAAGTTCACAAGCCACTTACTTGCATGTATTTGTGGAGTAACTGGTGAATTAGGTGCTCAATCCTGCGTGTTCTGCTTTTTATGAATGAGGGATGCGGGCAGCTGCAAGTAAACGTAGCAACGACCATCTCATGTTATAGATCACGATTACTTACATGTTTGTGTGAACTGGTAAAAATTCTGTTTGAGATTATGGGCACTACCATACACCCGGCGCAATGTGGCGCAAGACGTGACCCAAGAGTTGTTTTGAGGTGTAGCACCACGCTGTTTATATAGCAAATGCATTTGCGCTCATATGTGCGCCCATCACTGATCTGGTCTAAAAAAGCAGGTGTTCTGAATTAAAATATTAAGGATATATATAGGATATAAATTTAAAGGATTAAAATATTACAAAACATTATTTTCTAGCCTACATGAATTTAAAAACCACTGCCTTACCTTCTTCATCTCGGGAGGCTTTTTCAGTTTATTCAGAACAATTTGCTTTTGTATGATGTTATTATTATTAGCAGTATTATTTATTATATCCATATTTATATTTTACTTTATAAAAAAACAAGCTTAGATTTGCCCACCTGTCAGGTTTCAGACCATTTGGGGCACAGCATGTGTATTTGGATATAACTGTTTTTGAACACACTTCGTTATTATTGTTCATTTTTTCATTTGCTGGAAAATAGAACTGAATTTAGAAATAGTTTTGGAACAAATCTTTGCGCTTAACAAACGAAATTAATTATTTACAGGCTAATTGATGTCTGTGCGTACAAGGTTTCCCTATCCAAGAGAGTGAAAGTAGATTGTGAGATGCCTTATCTCTCATTCTGGCGCTGCAGATGCTCTGTTTAACTGTTTTCTTGCTAGTGAAACACTCAGTTTTTCCACTTACAAAGTCATCATGTAAATAGCAAATGCACTTATGGCGAGACGCAACTGGCTCTTAAAGGGAATGGGAGATGAGACTGATTGGTTTATTCTCAAAACACACCTATAAAGAATACACACCTCATTCACACCTCATTCAGAAAATAAGTTCAACCCTTTTAGACCGATTGATTGAAAACAGGACAAAACTACTTTGTTTTTATTTCATTATTTTTATTATTATAGGTAGTAGTACAACAGCTCAGGGATGAGCTTTTTTGATGGAACAGTTGTAAATGAATGTTTTTCTTTTTTTTTATCAAATTCATCAAATAATCGAAAACATAATCAACAGATTAATCAATTATTAAAATAACCGTTAGTTGCAGCCGTAATTATAACAAATGTAAGATACATTACTTGGAGTACATTTCATATACATGTCCACCTGAAAGCGATCACCCAGCAAAACACTGACAAAAACGCTTCTGTGTTTACAAAAGGAAACCTAAGAAAAAAGCGCACTGTGGCCACATGGTTTTACCTTTCTTTTATTGGTATTGTGGACCTGTGCTTTACAAGACTCAACCTTGAGAACTTTTCAACACCGTACAAGGTGTGTTACTGTCCAAACTGTAAAAGTTGTGCATATGGCGGTAGACAGTGAGAAAAATGTATTCGATTTCAAATCCGTCCTAAGACATACTTTATATGCTGTTGTGCAAAGAACTGCACAAAAAACAATTATTTCATTGTTGATATGCCCCAGTAAGTATCATCAAGCGTGAAATAGAACAAAAGTTGTTGTAGTTGTACTTCTCTGTGGTGTACATCTTGCCTACAAACTGCAGTCAAACATGTTTAAACCACAAACCATAACATATTTACCATTAGCATTTTTGTACCCTTAGCCCTTGAAACAGAGTGTGAAGGGTTCCAAAATGTACCCCAAAGAATTGGGACAGCATTACAACACCTGCACAAGTCATTATGTCTCTCGATCTCTTCATATGAAATAGACGATGGAGACTGCTGTAGTTATTTCAGTTGTGTTCTTTTTTTTTTTTGGTGTTTATCTTCAGGAAATTACTAAAGACATAAATCATGTTATCATAAAGATTTCATGTGGCAATAAGATTGTAACTATACAGTGCACTTACATGCATATTCATCTAAACCCATGAAAACAACATTAACATTATAGCAGTCATTGCCAGCTACTAGACCTCTCTGACGGGAATCAAGTGTCATTGAGTGACAGATGGAAAAGCATGTTGTGGGACTGCTATACAGGAGTTATTATGAATTATAGAAAGCCATGAAGGGGAAGGGCTAAGGCAGGGCAGGGGTGTCCAAACTCGGTCCTGGAGGGCCGGTGTTCTGCTGAGTTTAGCTCCAACACATCTACCAGGAAGTTTCTTGTATATGTAGTAATAGCTTGATTAGCTGGTTCAGGTGTGTTTAATTAGGGCTGGAGCTAAAGTTTCCAGGACACTGTCCTTCCAGGACCGAGTTTGGACACCCCTGGGCTAAGGGGTAGATTTTGGATTAGGCCTTTCTCCCCTGGCACCATTGAAACAGATGTTTGGCACTGGCATGGACCAACCAAAGGTGACTCATGCGAACTTTCATTGTTCCTTTTCTATACAAGGTATTATTTAGTCTTACACTCAGAAATGTTTGCCGTTTGTTTAAACTACTTATTTAAAATGAGCTGAAACAACAAAATGCTTGAGTTGTTTTAAGGGATAACTGTTTAATTTAATCCAGTTAAATTTGTAAAAACTCGATTGTGTGGAACCCAACATTTTTTTACACTACGAGTGATCCACTTTCAATCTTGCCATTACATTTTTTTTCTTGTCTGTTCATATTTTGAACATTTACTGATTCATACATGATTTTTGTATTTTCTAATACCTCCTTCCCTGACCTTTTCCCAGTTTTATTGAGACTATTTTACTGTGTGATGTCTCTCTTGCTTATTTGTCTGCTTTTGTATTCCATTCACTCCCTAGTGTGCAGATACCCAGCATTTATTCCACCTCGTGCTTATTCACTTATTCATCTTTGCCAAAATGACATGGCATATCAATTTCTGTACAGATACAAAATGTAAATGAAACCAATATATAGTGTCAGTGAAGTTTAAATTTGGGTTTTGCTCTTGACCTAAAACTGTACCCGTTTAACACTATTAGCCAACTATTATATATACTAGTTAAAAAAAAAACCTCATCACCAGTTTTCATGTTTTGATGGTTGCAAATGACCAGGTAAGAGATATCAGAGGTGGACCCCTCACCATAATTCTCTATATATTAAAACCCCCAATAGCTACATCTTAAAAGGCGTTACATATGAAATCTCATGAATATAAAGAACAATTACCTTCAACGCATTCAACCAATTCTTTGCTTTCTTGCTTGCTTTTATGCAAAATATGTAGCAAACTATAACACCATAATTGCTGTGAACGGTCATACAAGCATTGATTGTGGTTGTGATCAACTCGGAGCCATAATGTGGCCACATATGTCCAGGGGATATCCTGGGTTATTAAACGATTAGGCTGCGCAACAAATATAACTACACACACGTACGTCAGCACTTTCATTCTGTTGTTGACAGCAACACAGTAGCATTTTTGAAACAAGTTTATTTTCACATTTATTTGAAGCACTTTTAAGGACCTATGTGTGTTTTCAAGTTCTTCCTATGCCTTCCAGGAATCAATGAGTCTGAGATTCAAGTACTTTCTGTATCAGAATCCTGAGCAATACATGTTTCACATTGTCCACAGCCTAAGATTTTCTCTCCTGGCTTCACTGAAACGGACGGTTGGCATTCGCATGAGTCAACCAAAGGTTTGGCTATAGGAAACTGCCCATATATATTGACCCTGTGGAGCTCCCGCCGAACAGTTTTGGTGGAAACCGGAGATTTGAGGTGCACATTTAACTCTGCTGTGAATTGGGCAGCTGTGGTTACATGGTTTTTAGATACAATCCGGGTTAGCACGCGGACATCCCTTTCAGACAGCTTCCTCTTACTTCCACAGTTATTCCTGTTGGATGTGGTTCGTCCTTCTTGGATGTATGCTGATGTTACTCTGGATACTGTGGCTCTTGATACACCACAAAGATCTGCTGCCTTGGTCACAGATGCACCAGAGAGACGTGCACCAACAATTTGTCCTCTTGTGAACTCTGATGTGTCACCCATAATGCTGTGTGTTGGAATATTTTAAGCAAAACTGTGCTATTACTCCACTAATCAAATCTTCACACGGTGCTCTTACAAGTGGAACTGTCTTGTTCCAGGACACAAATACAGCTGGTCTTTGAGCAGCAGTCTGAGGTCCTTTGTTGTGCGATGAATCCTCCAAGCCTCAGTCTTTAGTGCATGTTGGGGAATTATTATGCTGCTGATTTATGACTCTTGAACGTATGCGTGGTTCTATAATAAACAAATGAACTTAATCAGTAAAAGAACCACATTGTTGTGCAGAATACAACAAAAAGGTACTGCTACAGTTAGGGCTGTGCGATTAATCCCATCACAATTTGAAACGTTGTGATTAGCCAAAATTGCAAGAGACTGCAATATGAAATATGTATTATTTAAACTTCCCCCGCCCAGAGCAAATGCGTGACTGCCATATGTGTGTGACAGTCTTATGCTGTGTTCACACCAGACGCGGAAGGAGCGTCAAGCGCGAGTAATTTACGTGTTAAAGGGTCACGAAACACCAAAACATTTTTTGAGCTGTTGACAGTCGTATATGTGTCCCACACTGCTAAAAACACTATTAGGACACCTATATTTCACTAAAAAGTGTAAATTGGTTGTTTTTGCGTTATTTCAAGCAAATTCGTACTTTTGGATTTTCGTACTTTTCCGGTTTGAAACAAATTTTTGAAGCTGCGTCACGGTCATGACATAATAGCGTTGTATTCCAGCGTGCAGACTGGGCGTCTGTGCCAGAGTGTGTCTTGTCTCTACAGATTTGGTAAGTGAGCGACCAGTGCTCTTTGTTTATTCAGTTTGTTCGTATTGAACTAAGTTAACTATTGCATCGAGTGTAAACATGTTAGCACCACAACCAAACTTTAACCTCGTGTAGGGTTTTCACCGCATTTTGTGACCGGAATAACACACGCGGCTTTCTGATGCTACCTGCTGTGTGCATCTAAGTTTCCAGGAAATGCTGAGGGTTTTTTTTCTCTCATTCGCTGTGCGATATCAAACACTGCATGAAAAATACACGCTTAGAGTAGTTCCTCGAATCAAATATCTCGTTTGTCGCGAGGGGCATGAACGAATTCCCTAATTGAAAGAGCCAAACTGCAGTTAAAGTCCACCATTTAATAATTTGGCAAATAATTCGACTACAGATGTCCATGTAAACACCATCACTTTCTCCCGTGTTTGTGTGTGTGTGTGTGTGTGTGTTTTTTGACTCTGAAACTCAGCGCGCCCAAATAGACAGGTTAAACACAATCTCTTTCTCCTGTGTGTATTTTGACTGAAACTCGCGCGTGCCCAAATAGACACTCCCACACCCTCCCACTTTAGTTCCTCCGACACTCCCCCCTAAACAGAGCTGGACACGCCCACTTTTCTGACTTTTTCCAAAGTAGAGGTGTGAAAACACCCTGCTGAAACAAGGGGGTTTCACGGCCCTTTAAGTCAAAGCAAACACGCGAATAGCCATCCCACGCCGTGGTACGTGCGAACGGCAGGGCGCGAATTGAGGGTTTTGCACGTTTGCTGTGCATTTCCCACGAAACGCTTGAGTTTAAAAATCTGAACTTAAGCGGACATTCACTCCGCGTCAACCAATTAGTAGATTGCGTATCACCCGTTGTTGGTGTCCCGTGGAAAATCCTCCAGCCGACACCGACAACAGTTCATCAAACTGGGCTCGGCTCAGTCAAAAGCAATGCTGAAAGCCTCCATCATCCAGGTTAGGTTTCTGAAAGAGTTTATGAGCTTACAGAGCTGGAAGCACCTCTGAAAGGATCTAGTGGACTCAGACTTGACCCTAAACTCATCGACGCTGTTTTTCATCCAATTTTAAAGCACATAAACACTATTATTTTCTTAATAAAATCCATGTTAGCCATTTAGCAATGAAGCTAGAGTCACCGGGCAGACAGAAGAGCTGCCCATCACGCAAATCCACATCTGTTCTGAAGCAAATTTGATGCGCGAATGAAGCGAGTAAACTCAAATGTTCACGCGGCTATGTACGCACTAATAGTACGATTTTATCCACGCGTTCCGCGTCTGGTGTAAACACAGCATTAAGCTGCGGTCACACTAGAGTTTGAGCTTGCGAAATTCTGTAGTACAGCGATGCTAAAAGGGACAGCATTAAATAAGATTATTAGACAAAAAAAAAAAAGAGCGATTGCTCCATGTTTTAAATTTCTGTCCAGAGAGGTTATGCTGAGATGCTCGATTGGTCTCGCGCAGACAAGTGATGCGATTTCTTCGCAGGTCAGAGTTTACCAAGAACTTGAACTGCACCGCAGCGACCTGCGAAACCTAACGTATGACATTGCGTTTCTGGTCTGACGCATTCGCGTGGGTATGAATGAAAGTCTATGGGGAAAAAAGTCCAGTGTGACCGCAGCTTTACCTAGGGCCAGTGTCCTGGAAAAGTTAACTCCAACCCTAATCAAACACACCTGAACCAGCTAATCAAGCTCTTACTAGAAATACTAGAAACTTCCAGGCAGGTGTGTTGGAGCTAAATTCAGCAAGACACCGGCCCTCCAGGACCAAGTTAGCACATCCCTGCTATAGTTTGTCTCTTGGCCTCAATTATTTTCTCCAAACACAAAACACAGATTTTGCTACTTACTTTCTTATGGTCCAAATCGGTAATAGTAGCGTAAATATCACTCAGTAGCACTTGCTGAGAAGTTAGAGTGTCTCACCTTTCCTCACTACCTGTGAATAAATGAGGTAAGGTTGGTTTTATATTCACAACATTCAGACTTTATCCTTAATATTATATTTTCAAAAAAGCATCCGTTGCACATTCTACATAGAGAAATCATATTAGCAGCCAATGAGTATCAAAGTACAACATTGTTCACAGTTAACAGTTAGATTGTCCACAGTTAAATTGTTCAGTGACTTAAATATTGCTAATGTTGTTTTGAAGTCATACTTGCATGCTATTACTGACCGAATATTCAAAGTAGCACGATAAAAACCATAGGGGCCCTATCACTAAACAAACATGTGAATATGAAACCAACTTACCTCAATCTGTGAATGCTGGAGATTTAATGAGATCCAGAAATATGAGACTACAGTCTGTAAAGCAGAGGACTCCATATCAAAGATGGCACCACACAATCAACAGCAGCAACAAAAGGTAAATAAACAAAACAAAACAATAACTATGAATATCAAGAAAACAAAAACGATAATAGTTTCAGAACATAAAACACCACAAAGTTTACTAACTTAATAAAATAACGATATCGTTTTACAGACTAACGTTATCCTGAATTCTCAGGTTGTCTTAGCAACACGCTCACGATGCATAACAAACTCAACACGGCGTTTTTGTTTTTCACATTTTACACATATGGATGTCTCAAACAGATTAACATTACATTAACATTTTAACTCACTCAAACTATGAATTAATTATATTTTAATATGTTGTAGCTCAAAGAACTCGGTCGTCTACTCATAAACTATTAACGAGGCGTCGTAGATAGTCAACTTATCAGTTTCTTTATAATCTTATTCCTAGTCTTCATGCAGCATCTCTGTGCAAATATAACTAGATTTTTTTCAAACATCTCTACCTAATCACACGATATCAAAGTATTTAATCAGAAAGATCTGGAACACCTCTACTCACTTCTTTTCAACCAGCGTGAGAGAAAATCACATCCCCTTCTTCTTGTTATTTTAATGGCGGTCGGAATACAACAAAACAGTGCACTACCGCCACCTACTGTACTGGAGTGTGTGTTTGCGTCAAATACCTCCCATCAAATCATAGATATATACATATCTATGCCATGAAATAAGAGAGAACAAAACAAATAAACAAACATGTTGTAATCCATTTAATCAACGTGGACTAAACGTACTTGACTTTGAAATATCGAACACTAAATTTAAAATTAAGTGGATACAAAATGTATTAGTTAAAAAAACTATGGTATTACATTCGTAATGTTTTTTTTTTTAAAGTAGGTGGCATTGAATTTCTTCTTAATCGCAATGTTAATAATCGTAAGCTTCCCATAAAACTTTCTAATTTTCACAAACAGGTTTTGTTTTCATGGATGATTATATACAAGCACAATTGTTCCCCTCATAAATGTTTAATTTGGAATAATACATATATTACACACCGAAGTAATCTCTTTTTTTATTAATTGGTTTAAAAATAACATTTTGCTGGTTTCACAACTTTTAAATAGTAATGGTCATGTGCTTACCTATTTAGAGTTTCTAGAAAAAAATGTTCCCTTTATATACATGTTAAAGAGTATACGATGGTAATTAATGGCATTCCCTTAGAAATTAAAATATTATTAGAAAATATTAGAAGTATAAGTATTAGAAAATTATGTAGTTCAAAATACAAATTGAGTTTAGTCTTAAATTGGAAGGTATAAATATAAAAGAAAAAATGTGATAATAATTATCTTAGAATGATTTGCCAGATTGCTGGAACGAGACTTTTAAGATTTCCAGGCGTTTTTGTATAACAAATAAAATTAGAGAGGAATCATTTAAAATTGTTCATTCTATTTATCCTGTAAAACAGGTAATTGCAAAATTTTGTAAAGATGTTGATTTTAAAATGTGCTTTCTGTAACGATAAAGAAGAAAATATTGTTCATTTATTTTATGATTGTATTTATACACAATTAATTTGGTGTGATGTTTTCTTTTTTGGTTAAGCAGAGTGCGAATACTGCATTGGAATTCAAAGAAGTATATGTGTTTTTTTTTTTTTTTTTTTTTAGAATGCAGTCAACTTCAAAATTTGGCATATTGTTAATTTGCTCATTATGTATGGACATTTTTTAAATTCATAAATGTAAATAGACAGTGAAAAAAGCTAATTTTACTCACTTTAAAATAGAAATCGGCCATTACCTAAACACAATAAAAGAAAAAAATGCCAAAGCAAAAAGAACTGTTAATCATTTTAAAGCTTTAAATGTAGTTTTTTGAAAAATTAAATTTGTAATAGATTTTTGTATTTTCTTCCTATATTGTATTTGTTTGGATGTCAATATAATGTTGTTATTGCCCTTGTATGTTCTAAAATTGTAATAAAACAAACAAACAAACAAACACAAAAAAAAGCTACCCTAAGAATTAAATAAACAAATTATATTCTGTTAATTAAACCAGTTTCCATCAAGTAATTAGTTACATTTATTGGGTGTATGCACAGGTAGTGTGTTTACCCTACTTATAAACATATGGGCCGGATTTTTCAAAAGTAATCTACTAGGATTTTGGATAACGGATTGGATCAAATCTTTTAAACGGGTTGTTCAAAAGAAAAAAGAAAAAAAAAACGGATTACATAATTGGAGATCACGTAATCCAATCTTGGTTTTGATCCGAATCAAACCTTGTCACCCCTCATATGCAATCCTCAAAACAGTCATAAAGCGGTGCGTGACTGTCAGCCGTGCTCCATTAGTGATAAACAGACGCTGTTTCCCAAACGGATTCTGTACACATGATTGAAGCCAAGCAAAAGTCTGGGTTTTGGATGCGTGTTTGAACAGACGTATGTATACACACATAATTAATAATAAAAATAACATCTAAAGATGATTTTGTTGGGGTTTTTTTAAACATTAATTTTGTCCTAAATGAGCATAAGGAAAGCAATCAAATGCTTTTATTATAGTGCTGGACGTGTGCACTTTTAAAGGGACACCTGTAATGTAATCAAATAAAATCTAAATGACAGATTCAATCGTTGCTCTTTAATCAAAAGGTTTAAGTTATACCTTTAAGAAAAAAATGATATTCTATTTCCTTATAATAGCTATTTATTTTAATAAACTGTTTGCTAATTTATTTGCTGCTATTCATTCATTCATTCATTTTCTTGTCAGCTTAGTCCCTTTATTTATCCGGGGTCGCCACAGCGGAATGAACTGCCAACTTATCCAGCAAATTTTTACGCAGCTGATGCCCTTCCAGCCGCAATCTCTGGGAATTATTTGCTGCTAATGTATACCATTTTTTCTTTAGTAAATAATAATAAAACATATTACTTACTGTTTAACAGTTTATTTCAGATAAAACAGCTCCAGATGAACATATTTAGTCATTCTAAAGAGGTCTTTTGGTAAGCATATCCCTTACATTCATATCCTATGTTGTATGGTCCAGTTTTGAAGAGGAAGATGCATGCAATGTGTCAGGCACTACAGCAGGGGGCAGCCGTCTCATTATGAATCATCTGCTCCAGTGATATGAACGAAGTTCTGTAAAATATCTACTGGAACACATTGATGCTTCAATCAACACAATATAATCTAATTGCACAGTACACACATTGACATTACTGAGTATTGCTCTCAGAGAACGGAAAGCGGACAAACAAGTGTTTACGCAAGCATAATTACCACAATTAAACTGACATTATATAAATATTCAGCCAATTAGAAACAACCCAAATTTTTATGTGGCACAAATAAAAGAAAGTAAAAATAAAGTCGGTGGCGCGAAGTAGGTGAAGGTTGCTGATTTGAGCCTCGGCTGGGTCAGTTGGAGTTTCTGTGTGGAGTTTGCACGTTCTTCCTGCGTTCGCGTGGGTTTCCTCCGGGTGCTCGGGTTTCCCCCGCAGTCCAAAGACATACGTTACAGGTGAATTATAGGCTAAAATTGTCTGTAGTGTATGAGTGTGAATAGATGTTTCCCAGAGATGGGTTGCAGCTGGAAGGGCATTCGCTGTGTAAAAAGTGCTGGATAAGTTGGTGGTTCATTCCACTGTGGCGATCCCGGATTAAAGGGACTAAGCTGAAAAGGAAATTAGTGTATGAATGAAAAATAAAGTCAATTTCTTCCCATCAAACACAAAAAGGATGCTCAAATCATTGTACTGAACTGTCCTTTTAAATGAGTGTAAAGTTCACACCACATCACTTGGGGTTGTTTTTCTTTCACTCCACATGGCTATGATGACGACTTAGATTTAATGAAGGATGAAGAACAAGTTTAATGAAAACAAGAAGACTTTTGTGTGTTTCTGAGGTCAGCAGAGTCTCTGCACATTCCCACCAGTGTCACACAGCTATCAGCTGATCCCAGACCTGCCTCTGTATACATGACTCTCTTGACACCTTACCATCATTCAAGGCCTACACGCTGACAAGTACAAATCAGGTATGTTCTAACTGGACACTTGATTAGGCACCTGCTCCTTAATAGGATAGTTCACCCAAAACTGAAGATTCTGTCGTCCTGTATTCAAGCTTCACTTTTCACAAAACTGTATGAGTTTCTTTCTTCTGTTGAACACAAAGAAGATGCTTTTAAAATGTTAGAAACTGACTATTTATTTCATTCAGAATCTTCTTTTATGTTCAACTGAAAAAGAAAAGTTTAGCAATCACTCAAAGGGTAAGTGAATAGTGGGTACATTTTCATTTTGAGGAACTATTCCTTGACGTTATGCTCTTGATGTGTGTTTTCTAGTATGACAAACTTTATTCCTCTTTTTTAGAATGTTGTGGACTTTCCAATGTTGCAACAGTTTATGTATAGGATCAAGGACACGGTACACAGGACACAGTATGTCTGATAGTATTTTTTGTTCTGGTAAAAGTTTTATGTTTTATTTTGGCTAGGATAAAAGCAGTTTTTAAATTTTTAAAAAACATTTATAGTCAAAATTATTAGCCCCTTTAAGCTATTTTTTTCGATAGTCTACAGAACAAACTATTGTTATACAATAACTTGCCTAAATACCCGTACCTGCCAAATTAACCTAGTTAAGCCTTTAAATGTCACTTTAAGCTGTATAGAAGTGTCTTGAAAAATATCTAGTCCCTTTAAATGTGTTGAAAAAAATCTCTCTGTTAAAGAGAAATTGGGGAAAAATAAGGGGGGGCGGGGGTGTTGGCTTATAATAAAGAGGCTAATAATTCTGACTTCTATTATATACATACAGTTGAAGTCAGAATTATTAGCCCCATCCCCTGAATTATTAGACCGCTTATTTTATTTTTTTTTTTCTCCAATTTCTGTTTAACGGAAAGAAGATTTTTTTCAACACATTTCTAAACATAATAGTTTTAATAACTCATTTCTAATAATGGGTTTATTTTATCTTTACCATGATGATAGTAAATAATTTTTGACTAGATATTTTTCTTATTTTGATCTTTAATATATTTTTTAAAGTGACATTTAAAGGCTTAACTAGGTTAATTAGGTTAACTAGGCAGGTTAGGGTATTTAGGCTTGTTATTGTATTCTGATGGTTTGTTCTGTAGACTATTGAAAAAATGTAGCTTAAAAGGGCTAATAATTTTGTCTCAAAAATTGTGTTTAAAAAGTTAAAAACTGCTTTTATTCCAGCCAAAATAAAACAAATAACACTTTCTCCAGAAGAAAAAAATATTTTCAGACATACTGTGAAAATTTCCTTGCCCTGTTAAACATTATTTGGAAAATATTTAAAAAGAAGAAAAAAATTCGAAGCGGGCTAATAATTCTGACTTCAACTGTATATATGTAATTGAAAAAATAATTGTATGATATGCATGTAATGCTGATATATTAACATACAAAAGAGGCTACAGGGGTAAACGATGCATCAGTGCTCTGGATGCAGGATTTAAAATCTGCATACAAATCAGTATGAGGTACTTGAGTTTGAAAAAAAAGTCTTTATTATCATGGCTAATGTATATTCAATTATCAAGATACAATACAAGCACAGACTATATGGCAAAACAGCTTTTTCCTACTTTCTTTGTCTGTTTTGGAAGAGGTGTAAAATATCACATGAATTCCGAGCGGGACATTACTCCTGTGACCTGAAGCAATAAGTTACACTACATTAAAAGCTTTCACAGTTGTTGTTGAGCAATAACAAAATAATTTACTGTCGAAGAAACAGTCACTGTTACTTAGAAATGACTCTATATAGTTAGTCATAAATTTCCTTTTGAAACTTGCATTAATGTAGCTGGTAACAGTGTGAGGTCTTCTTGAACTGAATTTGAGTACACCACCATTAAATAATAAACTGATTTCATTATAGTGAAAATATATATGGCATTCTTGTGTTAGTGGATTGTAATAAAGAATGTTTGCATGTCTGAAAATGTAAATGAGCTGCCACCTGTATTTTAGTGTTAGTTCACCTATTAATGAATATTCTGTTGTTAATTACTCACTCCCGTCATTTTAATCCAATAAGACCTTGGTTCATTTTCGGAACACAAATTATAATATTTTAGATTAAATCATAAAGCTCTCATCATCCATGGACAGCAATGGTTCTGGGACGTTCAGAAAAGGAAACATTTCATGTGACTTCAGTGGTTCAACTGTAATCATACAAAGCTTCGGGAACGCTTACATGTTGCAAAAAACCTGCAAAAAATGACTTTATTTGCTTTTGTCTTCTGTATCAGATCAGGGTGTGTGTTGAATATGGGAAATACTATGATTGTGCATTGTGCTATTGATTCGAATGACAATATGTTGTGTTTCTATTATGGTAAACACGCACCCATGTAGCTGGATTAGCTTGCTAGCTAGCTAAGTTTTAGTTTAGTTTGCACCAGTCTTGTGTTTTAGGTAACATTAAAGCAGCTCAAATTAAAAAAAAAAAAAAAAAAAAAATTGTGGCATTATTGAGCAGCTAAGCTGAGCTACCTTTGTGTTACCCAAAACTCAAAATTAGGGCATAAACTGAAAATTAACTGGCTAGCAAGCTAATCTGGCTGCGTGGCAAAGGCCCCATACAGCTTTATTTTGAGGATCTAGGCGCAAAGTCTAAAGGGCAGGGCGCATAAGGTTGTGTCAGAATCCACTTTTGCTGATATAAGGATGAATAAATTCGCTTTGCACCGCGGTGCATAGTCTAACGGAGTTGAGCTTGTTCTCTTAAAGAGTTATAGGTGTGTTTTGAGAATAAACCAATCAGAGTCTTATCTCTCATTTCCTTTAAGAGTCAGTTGCGTCGTGCCATTGCGCATTTGATATTTACATGGCGGAGTTTAAGTGGAAAAACTGAACGCTTCAGAGAGAAAACAGAATGAGAATGAGAGAATGAGCCACCTCATTCTTTACTTTCACTTTCACTCTTGTGGCTAGGGAAACGTGTTGTATGCACAGACATCCATTAGCCTATACATAATTAATTTAGTTTATTAAGCGCAAAGATTTGTTTTAAAACTATTTCTAAATTCAGTTCTAATTTATACCAAACAAATAAATGAACAATTATAACGAAGTGTGCTCCAATTATTTCCAAATACACATGCCATGCCCCATATGGTCTAAAACCTGACAGGTAACCTAAGCTTGTTTTTAATAAAACAAATATAAACATGCATATGATAAATAATACTGCTAATAATAATAACATCAAACAAATGCAAATTGTCATGAATAAACTAAAAAAGCCCCCCGAGATGAAGAAGGCATAGAGGCAGTGGTTTTTATTTTTATGTAGGCTGGAAAATAATAATTTTTGTAATATTTTAATCCTTTAATTTAGACCTTCTCTTAGCTGGTCTATAGCAAATAGCAACGTGCCAGCAATACACCCTAACACGCCTCCTTTTTTAGACCAGAATGCCTGTGGGCGCACATATGAGTGCAAATGCATTTGCTATTTAAACAGCATGCTGCAAAACGTCAAAACGACTCATGCGCCGAGCTGAAACTAGCAACAATTGTGTTGCGCCGGGTGTATGATAGAGCCCTTAGCCTTTGTTGTCTCCAAAATGTGTCTGTAAAGTTTCAGCTCCAAATACCCACCAGATTATTTATCATAGACTGATAAATATCTGAATTTGGTGTAATTTTTTTGTGCCTTTTAAATGCAAATGAGCCTGTTCTTCCTGCCTACATTTCCCAAATGCAACTGTTTCTCCTGCTGCGCCACAAAAACAACAGTCAATAGCTGTTTCCATCCAAAAATGAGAATTAACTTTATGCATAAAGTTGGATTATCTCATAAAAGACGTGCGAATAAAGAAGCGTTTCCATCCAATGAGTCAAAACTAATGAAACCATCACTTCATGATTAACTGGCACCAGATGTAAACTTGAAAAACTGAATTTGCTGCAGTAGGAAAAGCTGTGTGAATCTTTTCTTCATTTAATAAATCTTGACACACAGTGAACGTGCAGTGGTGTTTCAAGGCATGAGACGCAGAACACAGACGCTCTTGATTTTGGAGGTGATTAATAATATAATAACACCAAAACCGGCGTTTAAGAATGACCAAAACATTTCAGATGTTTTACAGTGTGCTCAGCCTGCTGGTTTGTCCATTTGCACACATTTTTATCATCACATGATCTCTTGTAACAAGTCACATGGCTTTTTTTAAATGTGCATACCGGAATTTGTTCGGTAAAAGTGTTTTCATCGTAGTTTATCCTGCTTAGTTATGCAAATATGTTTTTTTATGCGCATTTTCAAAATTTATATGCATCTTGGCGTTTTCCTCAACCTTTTTTTACGCACATTTTCATAATGCACATAAAAATGGGTGGATGAAAACCCATTATGTGAAGCAGATATACAGATATTTGAGTAAAAATACCATGTAAGTTTATTTGATGTATTTGTTGTTAAGTTTTTTCAAGCCTTTCTGCAATGATGAGTCACACAAATGTTGTTACAAAATTTGCAGTACACACAAACACACACATATTTAACTTTGCACTGTTTTTCTGGTGGCCAAGAGAGCTTAACGTGCTGCAATTTCAGAAAACCCATGCAAGAATACGTTGATACATTCCCACAAAAAAACAAAAACAAAACAAAACAAAACATGCTGTATTTTCTCACAACGGCAAAAGAACAGAACACAATGGAATTGAAATTATTTATTTTTTATTTTAATATCCTGATTCCTGTGTCTTTGGTATTTATTAGCCTAAATAACCATAGCCTAAACAGCCAGGTCCATCAAGTTTTAGAATCCCCTTGAAACATTGTGCAGCGCATTTTATCAATTTGTATGGGTTGTGAGAAATTGCAGCGTGTTTTTAAAAAAATGTGTTTACATTGTGAGTAATTGCAGCATGTGTTCTCAAACAGATCTTTTCTCAATATTTTTTGTAATTGCATATGTTTATTAAAACTGCATCACGTTAAGCTCTCTTGGTCACCATAGTTTTTGCAAATCTAGTTGAGGCAAATATGACAGGCGACAAGTTAATATACACTGCTGTACTAATATCCTTCATGCTTTTGTTCAAAATAAACCAGATTTAACATCAACAAACCAGGACTCTTGTATGTTTGAAGCATCCTCTGACACAGCTGTGGTGAATCCAGCTTTTATGAATTACAGCAATTACTGTCTTTTCTTTATTACAAGCATTCAATATTATAAAAACATTTTAAACCTGTAAAACTCATTTGTGGGGTGCAGCTGATCACAGAGAGTTGGAACAGATCTTTTAATCCCAGTTTCTTTACCAATCCTTTTCTGTGGATGTTTATGTTGGTTGGGAAAACCTACGTGACATTGCAGTCGGCCTAAAAATTAAAAAGATTTGAGTTCAATTTTAATGTCAGGAAATTTTTGAAAAAGAGATTTATTGTGTTTAAATCACTCCATAATGAATATGTAGACACTATGCATAGATAAACTTCTGTTCAAAGAGCTTTTAAAAGATGATTTTCATCATAGGTGCCCTTTAACACACACACACACATATATATATATATATATATATATATATATATATATATATATATATATATATATATATATATATATATATATATATATATAAAAGTTATTTCAGCTCAGCTCTAAGTTGCCCAATCACTCGGTGTCTCTGGTCATGCGTCATGCATAATTTCTCCTTTGTACATGCAGTTATACACTCAAACAACAATCCAAAGCAGACACCAGCCTTTCAGGAACAGCAGCTTTTTTGCATCTGCTATCCATCAAGAAGGAATGAGTGAGCAAACCTTTGATCTGGGCATGTGTGTGTGTTTTGGGGTAGACTGTAATTCAGGCGAATCAAAACTTGTTCTAGAGCCACAATTTCTAATATGTATTTATATATTTTTTTATTATGTTTGTTTTGACAAATTTGTGAAAATTATTATAGCACAATTGGAAATGCCTTTTATAATAGACCATGGATAATGTAAAGGTTTTTCCCAAGTAGACAGTTGTGGTCAAAATTATTGGTATTGACGAACACTAAAAAATGCTGGGCTCCACACAATTCCTTCATGTTGTCCCAACATAAATCAATTATTGATTGATTCATTCATTCATTTATTTATTTTCTTCTCGGCTTAGTCCCTTACAGTTTTTTTTTTGATTGCTTTGATGCAGCCGTCAACTGAAACTATACATTTTCAAAACAGGTAACACACAGGCCTAAACAGCGCCACTCATGGTCAAAATGACCCATTTTGCATGCAAAATGCACATACCGTGTCAAAACATTTAAAATATGCAACAAAAGTAAAAAAAAGTAATAAAATACTGTAAATATAAGAGAAAACATGTAAACCAATATACAGTCATATCTATTGGGAGTATAGGACATAGGGACTATTGGCCTCCTCCATCCATGCTGGCACAGAACACAGATTACCACCATTTTCAATGTTTGCAGACTAACTGAAGGTTTGTGTAAAGGAGTGTCAAACCAGTGCTTCAGAGAATTCATACTGATCTTGGTAATTTCTAATGGTAAGAAATAGATGGTTTGTTTGGTTACCATAGCTAAAACAATGGAGTTTTGACTGCTTGAATGACATCCGTGTTAACTGTTTTGAAAAATGGTGGGGAAAATTTGTCAACCCAATGAGAAAGGGTTTACACATTTGCAAGACCTGTCTTCTGCTCTGCTGGGAAAGTGATGAGGAAAATGGAGTGGAACCTAGTTACTTTAACCAGGTCAAAGCAAACAAGAAAAACTGTAATTAATCTGGATGCAGCCTTTATGATGCAAGCTGCGATGCAATGTCAGACGCAATGCACTCAAATGAGTGAGTGACGTCATTGTGAGGAGAAGGGTTAGGGGTGGGGTTCGGTGAGCCCATTTAATAGCACTGGATGCAGCCCAGATTGCACTGCACCAGGTCTGCATCCAGACTCCTCTCAGGTGCGCCACAGCGGAATGAACCGCCAACTTATCCAGCACATGTTTTATGCAGCGGACGCCCTTCCAGCTGCAACCCATCCCTGGGAACACAAATCGATTAAGTTGCCTTAATCATTTTTACAAATTTAAGGATTGAACATAAAACATAAAACAATTAGGTTGTCCCTAAAAATCCTTGAGAATTGTGTTGTTTCAACACGTTCTAAATAAGTAGTTTGAACAATCAGCAATCAAATCTTTTTTCAGATATATAAGTGAAGATAGCTAAGAAAATAAATCTGTTTCAATGTTAACACTAACATTTAATTGCAATAAAATCAATAAAAATGAGTGAGAAACTGGTATGAAGGAAATTCTTGTCCCCCACCCCAATCACGGCCTTGCTCCGTTTCATAAAAAAAAAAAAACTGTCTATAAGATCATGAGACATTTTCAGCAAAAAATAAATATTTGTGAGGCATCCTTATATTATTCATCACTTAGCGGGTTTCCCCACAGGTTTTTGCATCTTGTTTATATACACTGAACAGCAGCCATGCTAATTACTCTCTTTATTCTCCATTTCCATCTGGGGATACTCTTCCCGAGGCCCTCAGACTATGCAGAGTCACTGATTCGATCCAAGACCAGCGACGAGATGATCAGAAGGTTTCCATGTCCTGGACTAGGCCGTATCCTGAGCAACTGCTGTGGTGGTCATGGAGGAGTGGACAGCATGAGACTGATTCCAGTGACGCTCCAGGGACATACAAGTCTTCGCCAGCTTCCAGCCTCCGCTGCTGAGAATGCAGCTCTACACAAGACTTTTGGCCAGCGGAGAATTTAAAATGTTTGTGCCCAACTAAATCTGGTTTCTCTCAAGGTTTTTTTTTCTTCACTTTCGCCAATCGGTGAAGTTATTTTTCCCTCTCCGCTGTCGCCTCTAGCTTGCATGGTTTGGGATCAGTAAACCACACTGAACTGAGCTAAACTGAACTGATCTTGAACACTAAAAATACTGAACTACTCTGTTCCATTTTACTATGACCATTTATGTGAAGCTGCTTTAAAACAAACTACATTGTAAATGCACTATACAAATAAAGGTGAATGTACTAAGCAGAATGTTTTATGTTTACTGAGATTAGGCATTAAGAAGCTGAGATAGAAGCATATTTGGCAGCTAACCGCCTAACGTGAAACTAACAGTCCTGCGGTAATGAATGGGATGTTCCAAACAGATGTTTATTTACAATTCTCAAACTGAATCTAATGTATTTGAAAAGCCTCTCAAAGGAGAATCCGATTAATTGTTAATGTGATTGAAAGAGTTGTAACGCAGAAGTCTGGATAATATAATCAAAAAAGTACATTATTGTAGAAATATTTGGAGTCGTTATGTGTGTGTTAAGAAATTAATTATTTTATTTAGCAAAAACACATTAAATTAAGTTAATATAAATAATTGTATATAAAATATGAATATACGCAGCATATTAGTGCTATGATAGTAATTTTTCACTAACACTTTGGTTTTAAGTAACAATTCACACCATTAAAACTGGTTTATAACCTGCCTATTATTAAAATATTGGTTGTTTATTAGCACCTATAAAGTATACTCTTATTCTACATCTAATACTTCATACTTAATGCTTCTATTAAATGGTTTGTTAATAGCTTGAATTGTGCATTAAATAAGGTTTGAGAAATCTTTCTAATTCACCCAATCAGAATGATTTCTAAATATGGCATCGCTACAAACTATATATTATTATTATCATTGCATCAATATTTATTGGCTCTATTATTCCCACTTTAGTTGACTAACAATGTGTTGTTTTCAATGGTACCAAATGACTATCACTGTCAAATATTTCAAACTAGTTAAAATGATAGTTTACCCATAACTGATCATTTACTTGCTTGCCACAAACCTGTTTGAGCTTCTTTTTAAGACAACTGGGTAACTGGGGTGGTGGTTTCCATTTTTAAGTAGGGGGACCAGAGGGTGTGTTCTAGGATGGGATCACACTCCTCAGCCTCACCAGGAAAGTCTATGCCAGGGTACTGGAGAGGAGGATCCGGCCAGTGGTTGAATCTAGGATCCAAGAGGAACAATTTGGTTTTCGTTCTGGCTGTGGTACACTGGACCGGCTCTATACCCTCACCAGGGTGCTCAAGGATTCATGGGAGTGTGTCCAATCAGTCCACATGGAATTTGTGGACTTAGGGAGGGCATTCGACCGTGTCCCTCATGGCATTCTTTGGAGGGTGCCCTGGGAGTATGGGGTCTGTTCTGTTAAGGGCTGTCTTGACCCTGTATGAACAGTAGAAGTTTGATTTGCATTACCGACAATAAGTCAGACTTGTTTCCAGTGCATGCTGGACTCCAGCAGGGCTGCCCTTTGTCACCAATTCTGTTCATAATTTTTATGGACAGAATTTCAAAATGTAACCTTGGGCTGGAGAGGTTCCGGTTCAGGGAGCACTGTATTTTATGTCTGTTATTCGCAGATGATGTTATTTTGTTGATTCCATTGAACATGGACCTTCCAGCATACACTGGGGTGGTTTGTTGCTAACTGTGACACGGCTGGGATTAGAATCAGCACTTTCAAGCCCAAGGCCATGGTGCTCCACCAGAAAAAGGTGGTTTGCCATCACCAGGTTGGAGGAAAGTCCTTACCCCAGGTGGAGGAGTTCAAGTATCATGGGGTTTTGTTTACGAGTGAGGGAAGGATGGAACGTGAGATTGACAGGCAAATCGGTGCAGCCACAGCAGTAATGCTGTCTGTTGTCTGTTGTGATAAAGAGCTGAGCCAAAAGGCGAATCAATGTTCCTACTCTCACCTATGGTCATGAGCTTTGGGGACCGAAATAAGTTTCCTTTTCAGGGTGGTAGGGCGCACCTTTATAGACAGTGGAAGGAGCTCGGTCACCCGGGGGGAGCTCGGAGAAGAGCCCCTTCTTCACATCGAGAGAATTCAGCTGAGGTGGCTCAGGCATCTATTTCGCATGCCTCCTGGATGCCTACCTAGGGACGTGTTCCAGGCATGTCGCACTGGGAGTAGTCCTCGGGGAAGAACCAGAACACAAGGGGAGGAGCTCTGAGTCCACATCGAGAGAAGTCAGCTGAGGAGGCTTGGGCATCCTGGATGCCTACCTATGATACATGCTTGATGGACTCTCGGCTGGCCTGGGAATACCTCGACATCTCTCTGGAGGAGCTGGAGGAGTGTTTGGGGAGAGGGAAGTTTGGGGTTCTCTGAATGAATGAATGAATGAATGAATGAATGAATGAATGAATGAATGAATGAATGAATGAATGAATATTTATGACAATTTTTCTAGATAATTTTGAAACCGGTAACCATCGACTTCCATTTCTCTTTCAGATGTCCATGGTTACAGATTTTTAGCTTTCGTTAAAATATCTAATTTTGTGTTCAACAGAATAAAAAACACACAGAAAGAATTATAAACACACAAGGGTGAGTGATTAGTGAATAATAATAATCTTTGGCTTAACTATCAGTCTGATTATTTTTATATTTTTTAAGGCAAATTACAGTTTGTTTTTATTCAGTGTTTTATTTTCTGTCCTTTTATTTTCCTTTTTAATACTTTTTTTGTGAAATCTGCCCACACAATGATCACAAGGTAAATAAACTATTTGCAGATTTTTGTTAAGGTAATACACATCTGTGATTTGTGATGTTTATTTTGTGAAGGAGGATGTAGGAGACAAAACACCCGCTGGATAGACTGCGGTGACAATGTGGGCTAATTACAAGACTTAAAAAGGGTATGGAGGTAACACATTCAGCAGGAACGTGTGAATGACTGAACAGCCGTCAAAGTACATGGACGAGTGGGAGAGTTAAACGGCTGATCAGGAGCTTTTGGCTTAAAGCACATAAGTGGGAGCTTCACCACCTGTGATCAATATTAACAACACTTTATTTTAGCTTCTTGTGATCCACAGAATATCCTTAAATGAGAACATATTTAGTTACTGAAGGATAAATGACAAGACCTTTTCTTCCTTCCCGACAAAGATACAAACAAGTAATCTGTTATTATTTTTACACTCTTTCATCTGATTTGTTGTTTGGTGCACAAAGGAGAGTAGTAGAAATATAGAAATCAGTCAAATTGTTCAATGTTTTGACGAATAGTTTTGTTTAAGCACGTTTCTAGGTTTAAAATAAAGGTGCAATAGGATGTGTGTGTGGAGACACGTATGGATGAAACGCAGACTTCTATAGCAAATGGCTCATTCATGTGTACTGAGCTGTTGGCACAGCATGATGTCTGTGTTGGAATTGACAGCATTTTAACACGCTGATGGTTTACAGCACAGTAGGTCAACAGTTTATATTCTCGGGCCTAGTTTACATAGTACGAGCACAACACATGGGGCTTTCCAAAGTACAAAACATTTAAAGGATAAATCATCGGTGGTGGAAATAGTACAGAAAAATCATACCTAAGTAGAAGTACCATTACCTGCCTAAAATGTAGTGCAAGTAGAGGAAAAATTTCTGTTGTAAATATTATTTAAAGAATGAAAGTATACATTTTTTTGTGAGTATTACGCTGTAAAAAGCTGATGCATTTACATCTAATTTGTGCTTGTGTGATGTGTAAACGTAACATTCTTTAGTGCATCTAGCTATTGCCCAGCAGGCACACAAATAAAAAGTTAATATTAGGTTAGATTTAGGTTGTGATGTCAGGTGACCAAAATTCAATATCTAGCCAGCTTCTAAGTACAACATTATTTTGATGTCCAATAATAACATAATGAATAATAATAATAATTAATAATAATAAAGAAATAATGTTGATATTTGGTTGATTTTATGTTGTTAGAAAGTGACCAAAATCCAATGTCAAGCCAACATCTTAAATTAACATCATATTGACAGATATGATACTGACATTTATTCGTCAGGAATGGCAACTAAAATCCAACGTCTGACAGACATCATAGTGGTAACGTCCACACAACATCAAGCTGTGACACCATTAGACGTTGATATTTGGTTGGTTTTAAGTTGGACGTTGGACAGCCTGATGTTGAATCCTGACGTCAACCCAGTTTCATTTCTAAACAAAATGCAACGTTCCATGGGTACAATATCAATCTGATGTCATGTTGACGTATTGTGCCTGCTGGTTGTTTAAGTCTTATTTCGGTCATCATACAGTAAACATCCGTCATCTTCTCATTATAATCAGCAGTCTAAACAGTCTCTGGCTTAATGAGTGTAAAGATTTTCTTGGACACTTTTAACGCTTACAAACAGATTGCAGCAATGATAAAGTGCTCATATCTTAAGATTCTGAGGAGTTCATTATGAAGCGATTTACCTTCTATGTGCAATTTGATTGGACAGGAATCACTGGACTGATTTTTCCTATCCCTATAGATGTGAAATAATAAAGTAGCGACTGCAGGTTGATTAAAAGTAGTGGAGTAAAAGTACCGATACAGAACTAAAAATGTACTCAAGGAAAGTAAAAGTACACATTTTCACTTCTTAATTAAGTACAATTCCGGAAAAACACTACTCAATTACAGTCATTTGTAACTAGTTACTTTACACCACTGCAAATCATTTATTTTTGAAGGAAACCAACTTCCGGTGTTTCTAACATAACATTTTGTAAAAAATAAATAAATAAATTATATATAAACATATATGTGTCAAGATTGATGAAAATAATGGGATAGTTAAAATGTTATATCTAGAATTCAGAAAGCCAGAAAATGTTACTAAAACCACCAAAATCAAGAATTCATGATTTATTCATTCATTCTTTTACATTTGGCTCAGTCACTTTATTCATCAGGGGTTGCCAGAGCAGTAAACCACCAATTTATCCAGCATATGCTTTCCAGAACTAACTTTCCTGAATAACTACAACCCATAACTGGGAAACACCCATACACTACACCAATTTAGCTTATGCAATTCAACTGTAGCACATATTCTTAGACCCTGGTAGGATACCCACATGTACACGGGGAGAACATGCAAACTCCACACAGAAAAGCCAACTGCGGGGACTCAAACTAGCGTCCTTCTTGCTAAGCCACCACTAAGCCATGCATGATTATATGGTGTTAAAAAATGTCATTATAATGGAAGTCAATGGGGCAAAATCAGCCACTAACATAACGAAAGGGTAATCAATCTGAACAATACACAAGGGTTAAGAATATTGTGGCTGAACAGAGGTTTGTTATGTTTTCTTTTATTTTCCGCACAAAAAGCAAATACAAAAAACAAACAAAGAACGATCACCACTTCAAAGTAGAAGCAAAAGGACAGACTTTGACTGAAGATTACCAAAACATTTGTTTTCAATAGATAACTTGCACAAATGACTTCTTCACCTGAAGAACATGGACTTTAAGCTTTTGTATGGCATTGTGGGACCTTGATCTCTGCTTCGACAACTTTTGAAGTTGAAAAGTTTGAGCAGATTGACTTTTAGTGACATTTTAATAGTTTGAAGTAATACATTACCTTTGTTGGTCTTGTAAAATTTCAACACAGAAACTGGTAATGAGCTGCTAGTACTTTTAACCTCTGAGTTCAATTATCAACATCTTTATTGACGATAATATGTTATGATAATATTGATATGTGGACATACAGTGGAACGAAATGTCGTGTCTCGCAGGACCACGGTGCCACATAAATAAACATAATCAAAAATATGAATAACACTTGGACATAAGTTTTAAAACTTATAAATAACTAATATGGATGAAATTGTGGCTCAATAGTTAGCATTGTCGCCTCACAGCAAGAAGGTCGCTAGTTTGAGTCCCGGCTGTGTCAGTTGTCATATCTGTGTGCAGTTTGTATGTTATCCCCATGTTCGTGTGGGTTTCCTGCGGGTGTTTCGGTTTCCCCACAGTCCAAAGACATGTGGTACAGGTAAATTAAATAAGCTAAATTGGTCGTAGTGTTTGAGTGTGAATGAGTGTGTATAAGTGTTTCCCAGTACTGGGTTGCAGCTGGAGGAGCAACCACTGGGTAAAACATATGCTAGATAAGTTGGCTGTTCATTCCGCTGTGGCGACCCCACAGCGGAAGAGACTAAGCCGAAAAGAAAATGAATTAATGAATAACTAACATGCTGAGCGGTAATCTAACTATATACACTAAACTACAGTAGTGAACATCTGAAGTGACATCAAAGGTGTCCTAAAGCTATTGAACCAAATCTATTCTTGTCTCTGGGTGATTTAAAAAAAACTTTTAGATCCACTATATGTGGACTAGTGTACTTAACTTTACACTTTTACACAAGTGCTTTTACACAGGACAACATTTAAGACAGTTTCATCAAAAACTATATTTTAGATTTGGTTATGTAGCTTACTGCTATAGTTATATTTAATAAATCAAGGGAAATCCTTTTTGATCCCAAGTGTAACTGTTTCTCATGTTGCCAGCATTTGTTCATAATCAAAATTAGGATTGCATTTCTCGGGTGCAATATAGGAGGGCAAAATCTTACATGGGACACTGTTAATTGGGTCTGTGAAAAACACCAGATTGTGGTTCTGGAATTAATAAGAAAATTATGTATCTTTTTTTATCACTCCATATTTATTTTATCAGTCTTTCTGTAAAAATTTGAAGTTGAAACATTTGTATATTGACCTAACTGCCATGAAACTAGATGTAAAAGACTATACCAGCACCCAGATTCTGTATGAGCTATGTACTCTGAATGAGTCAAACATAATCCCATCCCATGTACTCTATCCATGTTATATTGATCTCTTTACCCTCTGGCAGGTGATACAAAATCCCTGATGCAAACGGAACAAGTCCAGAAGCTTTCAATTCAGTGTCAATCAGACTGTTGACCACTGTTAAAGCTGCTTTGTAATATTTTATTATATCAGGCTAGGGCGACACGGTGGCTCAGTGGTTAGCACTGTCGCCTCACAGCAAGGTCGCTGGTTTGAGAGCCGGCTGGGTCAGTTTGCATTTCTGTATGGAGTTTACATGTTCTTGCATTTTGCCGTGGGTTTCCTCCGGGTGCACAGTTCAAAGAGATGCGCTACAGGTGAATTGGGAAAGCTAAATTGTCTTTAGTGTATGTGTGTGAATGTGAAAGTGTTTCCTATTGACCTTATTCTAAAATGCAGAAGTGCGCCTGTTTTCGCGATTGTCTTAAAACTTCCGTTTCAGTTCCTATGGGAGAAATGACAAGGAATAATAAATGTCAAAAAACGGTCAAACTACTTGCTCTACAAACAAATGTTTGCATGACTATACAGACCAAGTAGAATAATATAACAAGGAAATATCAGTTTGCAACATCAAACAGCGAAACAAGCAGTTTTTAATGTCTAAAAATTAATGGAAGTGAATGAGACCGGAAGTCTCGTGCCAAAAAGATTTAAATGGCAGCGCCCACTCGTCTGCGGAGAATAAGGTCAATAGTGTTGGGTCGCAGCTGGCAGGGCATCTGCTGTGTAAAGCATATACTGGATAAGTTGGCGGTTCATTCTGCTGTGGCAACCCCTGATTAATAAAGGGACTAAGCCAAAAAGAAAATTAATAAATTAAATTTTTCGTAGCATGAATGTATGTAAATGAGTGTGTATGGGTGGGTATACACACTCACACTACAGGTGAATTGGGAAAGCTAAATTGTCTGTAGTGCATGTGTGAATGTAAAAGTGTTTCCAAGTACTGGTTGGCGGCTGTAAGGGCATACCTTGTGTAAAACATATGTTGGAATAGTTGGTGGTTCATTACGCTGTGGTAACCTCTGAAATAGAAACTAAGGAAAATGAATGAACTTATGATGCTATGCTGAAATGCTACTTTTGTTTAGGGGACAATAAAATGTGTAACAAGAAAACAATATAATTTTATACTCCATTTAAAGAATGTGTTATTTATTTCTATATCTAAAAATAAAAAAAGATGTTTCCCTATTTTTTATGGAAAAAATACATTAATGTTTATATTATTTGCCCGATATATAAAATGTTTCTAAATTAAGATGGTAAAAACTACCTTCATAACCTAATGATATCTCTTTAAAAATGTCGAAGTTTCATGCTTTGTTTACATAATTGAAGGTGCCGCCTCAGACCGCCGTTGAGTTGGACTGTGCCGTTAGAGGGGGTGCGTTGTTTTCAGAACGAAAGATGAAATGTCTTAGCGTAATTTTTTCCGTTATTATTAACGAAGAGGAAAGACAATTATAAAAGGTTTCTAATTATGCATAGCCCGCTGATAAAGGGTATGAGAATATTAACCACAATCTTAAAAAAAAGTTTCCTAGTACGCCACCCCTCGTAAAGTCGTTATAAGTGAATGGTACGGTCCACCCCCTACTAGTACTGTTTTTCTTTCAGCGGATGGAAGCATTAAGTTATTCGCTCTTCCTATAATGAAATGTCTCCCAGACTCTAGGCTTTATTTTTATATTTTCTGTCGGATATGTTATTTTGCTGATTTGAATTATTTTTAGAAAAGTACAACGTAAGACTGGGCGCAGGTAAAACGGGTAACATGGCTGTTAAAAGCGTCCTTTGAAGTCTTTCCCTTTTCGTCGCTGGATTGATCGTGTAATTGAGAGAGAGAGGCGCCGTGTTGTCCGAAAAGCCTCATGTTTTCACCGGGTCAAGAGGAGCACTGTGCGCCCACCAAAGAGCCAGTAAAGTACGGGGAACTGGTGGTTTTAGGGTGAGTCCCGTATACACGCAGCTATTTTTCATCATGTTTATCTAATGTTGACGAGTTCGCCCGACTTTACTTGTATTACCTGCTTGTTTCCTGAGTTCACGTGCTCTAAATACTCTCACAGCGGGGTGCTTCAGCAAGTCTCGGGCGTATTTTTGAGCTGCTGTTCAGCTGAAAACCGCGTTTTTGGAGAGTACGGAAATAGTTTGTTTACACACTTGATATTGGTGTGCAGTGCGCGAGACCTCCCAGCTCCTAAAATTCACGCGCTCACGTTACTGCACAAATGAAACACGTGCGCTTTAGTGAGCGCTTTTCCTAAGCTTATGGTTGGCTGTAAAATACACACACACCACTCTTATTTATATGCACAAAAATACGCAGCTAAGGAGATTTGCAGATAATTCAGAAAGGCGTTTATTGAACGTGATGCGTGTTTTACTCCAGCGTGGGGGTGGATGGTGTAGCTGTGATTTGGTTTAATCCTCAGACACCCGTATTTTGGCCCTGGTTTTAGGATCGTGATGGGACCTCCTCATCGGGCTCGTTTATCATCATCTGTACGGAAAGCCATAACGAGATGAAGGGTGGTGGAGGAATTCGGAAGCAGCCCACTAAAGTTATTTGTCCCCCTCCTTTTCTGTGACTGAGCAAAGAGTCTCTCTCTCTCTCTCATTTTTTTTTTAACAATGCCCCTTCCTCGCACTGCTGGTTGTAAATCACAGTGCTGTTCAGTGATCTAGAACAGAGCTTTCCAGCTCATTCCTTGAGAATTGCTTCATTAGTTTGTTAGGTTCTGATCTGGATGTCTGTAATTAAGACAATCTTAAAATTTCATCACCTTTAAACTATTTGTTTTATAGCATTGCAATCAACAAGATTCAGACTCGGACCAAAGTCGTTGTAATAGAAGGTAATGCTGGAAAGCCTGCTGCATTGTAACTTGACCTGCAAATGAATGCAGGTTTAAATGATCAACATGACCAAAACTGCTGAAAAACCTGTTGTGCAAACTATAGGCCTCCTGTCATCTGACTGACACCTTATACTTTTTTAGCAAATAAAAGAGCCAACAACACAATTAAATGGGTCTGCACCAAACTGCACATCTCCATAACGTTTTATATGTTAATCTGCTGTGAAATCCCACATTTTTATCAATTAAATGTTAGAATAACTTAAGCTATTAACAACATTAATGTTGCTTAGATGAACACGGACTGAAGCATTGTATGTTTACTAGGTTTATGTGTTCTTATCTTATATGATATATCAGAGTTTTGAGAAACACCCATCTTAAATTGAGGTAAAGTTAGATTTATATTAGCACATTCATTCATTTAATGACCCCTATATTGTTTACCTAAGCTACTTTAAATATTCGGTCTAAATTAGCATGCAAGTACTTCAAAACAGCACTAGGGTAGCACTATTTATTTCAGTGTGAGCAATGTTGTACTTTGATTGTCATCGGCTACTAATCTGATTTCTCTATTAGAAATTTACAAATAATGCTTTTCTGAAATTACATTAAGGAGAATGTCGAATATGCGAATATAAATCCAACTTTACCTCTATCAATCTTAAGGGACAGTTCACCCATACATGGAAATTACTCGCAATAAACTGGTTATAAACTTTTCCCCCCTTTTAAGAATAGCCATTTAAAATCAATAGTTGAAACAAAAATGTAATGATCCCTGTAATGATAATGATTCCATGATGCCTTCATTTGTGTTTAACAAAAGAAACCTCTTAAACCCGTTTGGAACATTTTTGGGTGAATGATTTCTTTAATCATGGTGTCAGCAGTTCTTAAAGCTCTTACCCTGCAACAACTGAATTTAGTCAGTTTTTTTTTTAACTCTTGCTTTAAATGTTGCATGCATTTCAAAAGCAAAACAAACATGCCCAACTGCCTTCTCCAAAATATACCCTTAGTGTTTTTGTTTTTCAATACATGCATCTAAACATTTGAAAATCATGATATATTTACTTAACACGCTAAATCTTTAAATCTAGACAAACTAAATTTTGTTAAACGAGATGTAATCAACACAAATTACTTGTATAAAGCAGTGGTCAAAAGCTACACAGCAAAATTTATTGTTTTTGTGTTTGAGAAGGTTATGTATATTATTCTGTATTTACAGTTGTTTATTATTATTATTATTATATATATATATATTTTTTAAACGGTTAGAAAAAGTAGTGCAGATCAGGACAAAGTTGTTGTTTCAGACTTCTAGGTTCTGTGTATTTAATTTTTTTCTATTTTGTTCTCTTAAATGTACAGTTTATGACTACGCCCATAAACTGTACAGTGTGTGTGTGTGTGTGTGTGTGTGTGTGTGTGTGTGTGTGTGTGTGTGTGTGTGTGTGTGTGTGTGTGTGTTTATTTTTAATCCATCCATCTTGACTGAACCATTTTCTCATATTATGATATCAGCCTTAAAAGCCTGAAATGTAAAATATATATTTATGTGGAGAATTCATTTTTATTTAATTTTTTTTTTTACAAAATTCTGTGCAGAAGTGGCGCAATAGTCTGTCTGTTGATTCGGGCTGGCCCTGTTTATGACCTTTTTTGCTTCCTTTTAAATCGTTCATTAAATTCTCTCCACTTAAAAAGGAAACCTGCAGAAACCCTGCTTAATGTTGCATTGTTTTGTTCTTACAATGAACACTTGAGATGTTTGATCGCAAAACTATGTATTTAAGTATCATTTTAGTAAGACGGCATTGGTAAATTTGTAATATCATATGAGCATCGATTTCGCAATGTGTGCGTCTGTAATAGTCACATCACAAGATAGGCAATGTTGAGTTGGGAATGGGATTATAAATGACCAGAAACCACAGGTCAAAACACATGAGATTTGTAGAGTGGTTTAATTATCTGCATTTGTTTTTAAGGCCTGTGACTGTGTGAGCATTTTTAGAGAGTTTAAATCATTTTATTACACTGTAAAACCCAAAGGCGATGCGGTAGGTAGTGCTGTCGCCTCACAGCAAGAAGGTCGCTGGTTCGAACCTCGGCTAAGTTGACGTTTCTATGCGGAGATTGCATGTTCTCTCTTCGTTCGAGACGTTTTCCTCCGGGTGCTCCGGGTTTTCCCCACAGTCCAAAGACATGCAGTATAGGTGAATTGGGAAGGCTAAATTGTTGTGTGTGTGTGTGTGTGTGTGTGTTTGTTTGTTTGTTTGTTTCCCAGAGATGGGTCACGGCTGGAAGGGCATCCACTGCGTAAAAACGTGCTGGATAAGTTGGCGGTTCATTCCGCTGTGGCGACCCCAGATTAATAAAGGGACTAAGCAGAGAAGAAAATGAATGTAAAACCCAACTGTCAACTTTATCAAATAAAATGACTCGATTAACTGAAAGTTAATTTTACTCTGTTAAAAGTAATGAGTTAAATACCTTATTTCTTCAACCTAAATGAAGTTTGCATTACTCGTATAGATAAGTTATTTAACTCAAATGGTTTGTTGCAATTGGTTTCCTCAAATGGTTTGAGTTGCCTTTACTCATTGAGTTTTACAGTACTCAGTGGGTTTAAGTACTTCATTTATTGGGTTTTACTGTGCTCAAATTGCTTTGTTTAATTAAATGAATTAAGTTCACAGTACTCATTAGGATTCATTTTGAATTTAAATGGTTTGTTGCAATCGGTTTCCTCATGGATTGAGTTGCCTTAACTTTTTGGGTTCACAGTGTAGTGCATAAAGAAGTTAAATAAAGATTGCGTAGTCTTGATCATATAAATAATTGAATGTTGTTTTACTTTTGTTTATTTAATTTTTGTACCTGAATATGGTTACTCTCTCGGAAAAACCAAGCAGCACTGCTTATTTCACTCTAATATTTGCTTAATTGTGTTTATTTATGACTGCACTTTGTTTTATTATAGGTGTATTATAAATGAAAAAATATTTTTATTTCACTCCCCTACCATCCTAATTAATCTAAAGGAATGACTTGGGGAAACAGAGCTATTTAAGTCATCTCAAATTGTATTTATATCACTATAATATTGCAGAAAAAAATACTAGAATGTAAAATATTTTCCAATATCGTGCTGCCCTAGTAACAACTGCACATTTGTGTATTTGGTGCAGGTCCTTTTTATTATGTTTTGCACCGTTTGTGCCTTTAAACATTTCTTGAGAGAGTGCTCAATGTTCTCATTATGATATTGGCTAAAGATTTTGATTATAAAATGTATTTCTCATCTATCAAGTCTTTTAAAAACATCTATTGTACTACAATAATAATATTATATAGTATATCATGAGTTACAGGGTTAATATAGCAGTGTGACATCATACACTTATGACCCATGTGTCTGTATCCCAGGCTTCACATGTTTTTGTTGGAGCAGCTTGTGTAAGAGCACTTTGTTTCATTCTCCAATTTAACGTCAATTTGTAGGCCAATATGGCTTCAGGCATCCTGGGTTCCCTTAGGATTTTTTCTATGGTATTTTTTTTTAGAATAGTGGTTTTTGGTTTGAGTAAATTAAGAAGAGCTGTGGTTAACAATATGTGAAGACTGTTTTATGCTTTGTTTCATAACATAAGTGTTGTCTAATTTCACATCCTTCTGGTGCCTGCAGTACTCCGTGTAGCAGCTTTTTAAAAATGTATCCGCTTCAAAACCGCCCGACATTACATAACTTTTGTAAACCAAATAAAGTCTGTTTAAGATTTAATAGCTACCCTTTAAGGTGCGACAGCAGGTTTAATTTTTGTGAACAGTTTCGTATTTATTAGTTTAAATATGACTGAAGTGACATACATTGTTAGGTATATTTAAATGGAGCCCGTAATTATGACTTGACCATAGATTTGGGTAATTATTTTTAAGACTATCAATTTTCTTTGATAGACTGATATATTTCATTCATTCATTTTCTTTTCTGCTTAGTCCCTTTATTAATCCCGCCACAGCGTAATGTATAGCCAACATTTCCAGCACATGTTTTACACAGCGGATGCCCTTCCAGCTGCAACCCATCTCTCGGAAAGAACTTTACCTACTCATTCACACTCATACACTACGGACAATCTAGCCTACCTAATTCACCTGCACCGCTTGGACTTGTGGGGGAAACCGGAACACCTGAAGGAAACCCACGTGAACGCAGGGAGAACATGCAAACTGCAAACAGAAACCCCAACTGACCCAGACAAGGCTCGAACCAGCAACCTTCTTGCTGTGAGGCAACAGCACTACCAACTGTGCCACTGCGTCACTGACTGATCTAGTTATTTATTTGATTTATTTTTATTTTATTTTTATATATTTATTTTAGCTTATTTATCTTTTAAATTGTATTTATACATTTTTTGATGTAGGTTTTTTTTAATTTATTTTTTAATGTAATTTTTGAAGTTATTTATTTTTGAATTTTCTTTTTTTTTTTTTGGAATAGTGTTTTTGGATGTTTTTTTATTTGTATTTTATTTTGGATGTTATTTTTGTATTGTTTTTTTGCTTTTTATTTTTTGTAATTTATTTATTTATTAGTTTTTTATTTATTTTTAGTTAAAAAATAAATAAGTTTAGTTTTTTTTAAAAATGTTTTTATTTAGATAAGTGTTACATTTATAATTCTTTATTAAGGCTGCTTTCACATTATATTTGTCTTAAGTCTCCGATTCAAGGAGTTTGCCATATGAATTAATCATAGTTACACAGTACAGAACAAAGTTGCCATATGACTTCATCACATGCAGCTCTACAAGTTGTTAAACTTTGCGTGTATAAGCCACTAGAGCAACTGTAACACCTATTCCCTCAAACAGATACCCCGGTACCAACTTTCCTCTGGCCTGATTCAATAGGGCGGCCTGGCATTGGCTGCTGGCACACAGAGAGCAGAGACTGAAAGAGGGTATTATTGATCTGGGCACTGGCAGATCTGAGCCTCCAGTTCTCCTCTCTGTTCATTGTTTTCATTAGACTGACTGAGCTTTTTGATAAGGTTTTGTGGGACACCACAGCCCTTTAAAATGCACCTTTTGTGGTGGTGTCTTTCCTCTGTGACTGATAGCTGTGGGGAGATGGGTCTTGCTGACTCTAAAGTTTCTGCCAACTCACTGAGATGGCCTAACAATCCACCTTACTGATCGTCCTTCAAACTCTGACCTCCTGAAGGGAGACAAGATCAACCTAAAAGATCTCAGATGTACTACAGATGTCTGCCTAATTTAAATGTGTTGTTTTTGCAATACGTCTTTTATGCTCACCTAGACTAAAACAATTTGACATGCATTAAATAAGTAATATTGTGAAAATATATACATGGTTAAAGGTAATTTTAAGAATGGCAAAGCTGAATTTTTGAATTGGGTTTAATCTTTTACTAGAGATATTTTATATATCAGGACAGAATCTGCTTGGGGTTGCTATATTTGTACAGAATTTAGTAAAATAATCTGCAAATTTTGCTTTTGTGGTTTTTCGGAGTATCGGAGGTGACCGTTTTTTCCTGGGATTCTCCCGTATTTTACAGTTTTATCCCGCCATCATCCCATAAAGGTATTTTCCCGTATTTCTCCCGTATTTTCAGTCTTTCTCTGAAGGGTGGCCAACAAAAATTAAAGGGCCATGAAGCCCCCTCGTTTCAGTAGGGTGTTTTCACACCTCTACTTTGGGGAAAAAGTCAGAAAAGTGGTCATTTCCAGATCTGTTTAGGGGGGAGTGTCGGAGGAAGAAAAGAGGGATGGTGTGCGAGTGTCTATTTGGGCATGCGCTGAGTTTCAGAGTCAAAACACACACACACACACACACACACACACACACACACACACAGGGGAGAAAGTGACCATCTTTACATGGACATCTGTAGACGAATTATTTACCAAATTATTAAATGGTGGACTTTAACTGCAGTTTGGCTCTTTCATTCAGGGAATTCATTCATGTCCCTCGCGACAAACAAGATATTTGATTTGAGGAACTGCTCTAAGCGTGTATTTTTCGTGTAATGTTTGATACCGCAAAGCGAATGAGAGAAAAAAAACCCTCAGCATTTCCCTGAAACTTGGATGCACACAGCAGGTAGCGTCAGAAAGCTGCGTGTGTTATTCCTGTTACAAAATGCGGTGAAAATCCTACACTAGGTTAAAGTTTGGTTGTGGTGCTAACATGTTAACACTCGGTGCAGTAGTTAGTTAGATACAAACAAACTGAATAAACAAAGAGCACTGGTCGCTCACTTACCAAATCTGTTGAGACAGGACAATCAACCGCAACTACTAGAGCCGCGTCTTTATTAAGAGAAGACTACAAAGCGAATCCGGATCTCAGCGTTTGCAGATGAGAACAGCTCTCAGGTAAACGATGTTCCTCCTTAGACACGCAAGTTATTGTTGTCGAGCGTCGCGTACACTGTTAATCCAATTAATTAATGAAGTTGCACATTAGGGCGCGCTGATTGGTTTGAACCAAGCCTTACTCATGCATTAATGCATCACACTCTGAGACGTAATAAGGCACACACTGGTACGATATTATGTCATGGCCGTGACGCAGCTTCAAAAATTTGTTACAAACCGGAAGTACCAATTTGCTTGAAATAACGCAAAAACAAACAATTTACACTTTAGTGAAATATAGGTGTCCTAATAGTGTTTTTAGATGTGTGGGACACATATACGACTGTCAACAGCTCAAAAAATGTGTTTTGGTGTTTCGTGACCCTTTATAGAGTCGATCCTTCCTATTTGCAACCCATACCGCTGAACCACCAGGGGCTGCCCCTCGCTCTTTAATGCAAGTCTGTTCTGTGCTTTCACTTTGTTTAGTGATAAACACTTTAAAGTAAATATAAAAACTGGTGGGATTTCCTTTCTTTTTCATTACAGGTGCCATCTCCCCTTCATATGCTATCCTCTAAACCAGTGGTTCTCAAACTGTGGTACTGTACCACTAGTGGTACGCAGGCTTCCTTCTAGTGGTACACAAAGGAATGAAATATGTCATGCACATAACTAATAATAATAATATCTAAAGATAGGGCTGTGCAATTAATCGAAAATCCGATTTCGATTTTGGGTTGTATCGATGAAATTGTATGAAAAACCATTAATCGAGATAAACGATTATTCCTTCCCGTACCGCCCCCTTTCCAGTTGTACACGTGTGAAAACTCTTTGCCTCTGCAAAGCTCAGTTCCACGTGAAAATGACTAAAAGCATGTGCTGAAATGTAACTTTTGCAGCATAGGATGCGCATCATACATATTTTTAAAAGCGCAAAAGAGCACGTGCTGTTGTGTGTGTATGCGCCGTGCTTACGCCCTATTCACATGGGGCGTCAGCGTCAACGCTTCCCATTCACTTTGAATGGGTGACGTCAGGCGTTGCCGAACTGCATTGTGGATCCATCGGCACCGCTTCAGAAGCGTTGCTCGCTGCAGAAGTATGGAAGCGTCAGCCAATCAGATCGCTGTATGCAAATACACCAGCTCAGACAGCTTTTATGACTATTGCTTCAGCCCCAACTTCAGACACGCCTTCCATCAAGCATTGACGCTGAAGCCCCGTGTGAATAGGGCGTTAGCCTCGGACGGGTAGCATGTGTGTGTTTGCGCGCGCGCCGCATTTAGCCTCGGACAGCAGAGCACACACACATCTAACGCGATCTTAATGTGAGTGCTTTAATGGTCAAATACATGCACATTTGTGTCAGAGCGCGGTGTTTAGTGATTATTCATATTAACCCTCATTTGTTTAATAAACGCACAAGTTGAGAATCAAACGACACGAGAGAGAAACCATATCATAGCCGCACTATTCTTAAAGTAAGCGTGCGGTATTCCTGCTGCTGCCGACTGTTTTTATCATTAATTAATAATAAAATCAAAAATACAGCGAAGATGCTTAAAGCGCAGTTTAAACATAACAGATTTAATAACTAATTTTTAATAACTGATTGCTTGTATCTTTGCTATGATGACATTATATTTTACTAGATGTTTTTCAAGAAACTGGTATTCAGCTTAAAGTGCCATTCAAAGGCTTAATTAGTGTAATTAGGCAAGTCATTGTATAACAGTAGTTTCTTCTGCAGACAATCAAACATATATATTGCTTAAAGGGGCTAATAATATCGAGCTATTAAAATAGGTTTCAAAATATTCAAACCGGCTTTTATTCTAGCTGAAACAAAACAAATAAGCCTTTCTCCAGAAGAAAAAAATATTATAGATAATACTGTAAAAAAAAAACTCTGTTAAACATAATTTGCGAAATATTTATATATAAAAATAAATTCACAGGAGGACGAATAATTTTGACTTCACCTGATAATCGTTTTGAATAATCGTGATTACAATTATGACCAAAATAATTGTGATTATGATTTTTCCCATAATCAAGCAGCCCTATCTAAAGATATCGATCTTAGTGGGGTTTTCTTTTTTTCTAACAACTAATCTCGTCCTAAATGAGCATAAAAAGTTAGGAAAGCAGTCGAATGCTTTGATTTATAACGTTGGGCGTGTGCATTTTTAAAGTGACACCTCTTATTTAATGTAATCCAGCGAGGGGAAAAAAAATCCAAATAAATAAGAGATTTGTTGGTTGCTCTTAAATTAGAATATGCAAGTTATACAGTGAAGAAACCGTTAATGAGATTTGATGGCTTGATTCTTTTTTTTTTTATTATAAAAGCTATTAATTTTAATAAGCTGAATTATTTGCTGCTAGTGTATAAATTTATTTTTTTCTTTTGTAAATAATAATGATAATAAAACATATTACTGAACGTTTAACTGTTTATTTACAACAAAACCGCTCCAAGTGAGCAAATCTAGTAATTTGGGGATTTTTTTTTAAAGGAGGGTCAGGGGAATCCCTAATTATGATGGGCATATCCCTTATTTTCACATCCCAATGTTGACTGGTATGCATGAGCAATTTTTCTATGTTAAAGAGCCCCATTATGAGTTTTTGAAAATGACATCGCCAAATGTCATTCTGGTTCTGGTCCGGTAAAACATGAATGCGACTTTCCCTTCAAACACTAGCAGAGGGCGGGGGATCATATGACTGATCATGATGCAAAAATGACGATCACTGACAGATGGAGATTCGGGTGTGGAGAATAAAGGGTTGAAGTTCAATTTCACAACAATACCACAGTATAGTCAACCTAGTGACATGTTTGTATCAATCATCAGGAAAATGGCAGGAACAATTATCTACGCTGTAACGCAGGATTTGCCAGCCGTTCGTTATCAAAAGGAGCAGCAAAGACGATAATGTTTGGGACTTTGACAGGGACTTGTCAGTAACTTTTACAGTTAATATGAAGCAGTTTTTTTTCTTCCTCCAGATCATAACATGCAAGTATAATTAAAATTGTTGCTTCGCTTTGTGTAGTTTGCAAAATATGTTTATTTGTGTGCTGTAACTTGTAATGGCTCAGTGCGGCTTGTAATCACTTATCTATTATAGATCAGTGCTTGTAATGCATCTCAGAATTAATCTTTATGGGACTGTCCACATATAGTGTCCAAAACTATGTTGAAAATGTGACATGTGTATCTACCTTTATCAATTTATATGCAATTCTGAGCTTGTGATCTCCTGCCGTTTGTCGTTGGCCACCATAAGCTGTTCCTACACACCCACGGTGTGGTCCTTTTACGAAACGGTTCAACTTTTGCCACTGTGTGGATTAATACTGAATGTGTGTCGTTGTTATTACTTGAGATTAGCGTTAAGAGTAAAGTATATGCTGGTGTTTAATTGCATTGCATCCCTGCATTGGGCTCACACATACTTTGGTTCCTGCCTAACGTTAGAGGGCAGTTCTTTTCATCTCACAGTCTCATTCAAACTATCACAAAAAATTTGGGTCATCGGACCTATCAGCACAGATTAGCCTGCAAAGGAGGGGTTTGGGAACAAATTAATCGCTGAATGAATCATATGGGAAGCCCTTGGGATATCTAGGTAAAAATAAGTGTAAAGATTAGATGCAAAAACCTCTTCAGAAATGAGCATTTATATCAGGCTCCTGGGTGTAGTTTTAGTAATTTCACTTTTAGGGCAAAGAGTAAGTTCTTTACATGGTCTTCAAAATGAAAAAACTCAACAAACATAGAAGTAGAGAATAAGGCTATTTTAATGGAAATTTCAGACGTTGCCTCTGAACTCTTCAAATGCATATTACAAGACAATAAAAGTGTTTTTTGATCTTGCACACACATCTGCCTGTTGTTGGAGACCCCAAAAATCGGACCTTTTTATAATGCACAATAGGGGTTCTTTAAAAGGAGTGTTTGTCTTAACCATCCGTGACGGTGTCAAAATCAATCATTCAGCATAATAATCACTCCATCTCAATCAGTCTGCACTAGGTCTACTTTTAAGAATGTTAATAAGGTTTAATTTTTATTAATTGGATTGTAAACCTGTCCATTTCATTGGTAGTTCCATATACTATTCTATGCTGCTAAATGGCTGGTAATTCAGTCTTTGTCATGTTTGGTACAGGCTGTTAAATTGCTTGTCATGTTTTATATAGAGTGCAAATCTAGTTATATCTATACATATAATACACTCACTAAAAATGTAAGAAATATTACTCCACTAATTGGACATAAGTCGTTTAAAAATTGGAATATTGCTTGTGCACATTGTTCTCAGATAATTCTAAACAACAGTTACGGCTTCAGTCCACACTAGCCTGGAGTTTTCAACCCCTGGAACGATGTCAAATTCACCAATAAATGTCATAAGCACAGTATTACAAGGCGCCGCTTTTGTTAGATGGACTTTTTTTTTTTGTGAGAAACGCTTAATACTTCCATTACCTGTGACTCAATTGTGTTCAAGTCTTTAGTCTTTTAAAAGCACTATTGTAATGCTTTGAGCCACTAAACACTGTTTCTATGACTTTTTTCACAGAAGGAAAAATTCGAATTACTTAATAAAAAAAAAAAACATTTATAGAGCTGGTCTTTAATTTCACCCTCTTAGGAAATGGAGGCCACGTGATTGGTTTGTAAGCACAGTTATGTGAACAGCATGCAATATCATCTGATAATTGGAGGACATGATTCCTAAAAGCAACTGACTGGGTAAAGCCACATAAAACAAAACATCATCATGATTTATATGTATATGCTGAGCTCAGCGGCTAATCGGCCGAAATCAGCTGGGGTGGCGACCAGGGAGACCTAGCTGTCACTCAAGTGGCCACGCCCTTAATTATGCAGTCTTAATATAAACGAAACGATTGAGTTATAAAAAATTTCCCCCACAGTTGTCGTGAGGGGTAATATTAGCTATATGAACCTATTTTTTTTTTTTTTTGCACCATGCTGTAAATACTTTTTTTCTGTTGTAAAGTTGGCCATTTTAACAGTGGGGTCAATAGAAATGTGCTCTTATAGAGCCAGGAGTAGCGAAATTTCAATGAATTGCAGTTTGTTAATTCTTGTGTTTTTACACCTCTACTTTGGAAAAAGCCAGAAAAGTGGACGTGTCAAGCTCTGTTTAGGGGGGAGTGTCGGAGGAGCAAAAGAGGGATGGTGTGGGAGTGTCGATTTAGACGTAATACGGTACTCCCAGGTACAGTCGCCCAGTCTACATGCTGGAATACACGCTAAGATCTCATGGCCGTGACGCAGCTTCAAAAATTTGTTTCAAACCGGAAGTATGAATTTGCTCGAAATAACACAAAAACTACCAATCTTCACTTTTTAGTGAGATATGTGTCCTAATAGTGTTTTTAGCAGTGTGGGACATGTATACAACTGTCAACAGCTCAAAAAATGTGTTTGGTGACCCTTTAAGCTCACAACCCCTATAATAACAACACCAAAAGCTTAAGACAGTGTTGTGGAATCGATCTGCTGCAACTGATGCTATTGCAGTGTCGTTATTTGATAAAACCCCATGACACCCACTTTGGGAATTACTAGGAAATAAAAAATTATCACTATCAAAAAGTAAGCTAATTTAACCATCTAATGACGTGTTACATGTAGTTTTTCACTGCACATTAAGAATTTGACCCTTTTTATCTATTTTTCCTTAACTTATTGGAAAAGCTAAAGCGCCTGCTTTTGTTTTCCAGGCAGTCTATGCTAGTGGCATTCATGCATAAAGGCGTTTTCTTAGGACAATGTTTTCACACAGTTTATCAAGGCCCTGTGATATCTAATGATCTAGAACAAATTCAAATGAGCTTCAGTCACAACCAAGCATGTATTTAATGACAATTTCTCCCTAAAGATGAAATCATTCATTGACTTTTCTGCTCTGACAGCAATGTGAAATCAAAAGTGGAAACCGATGTATCATCTTCAAAATCAGACCCTGTAAAGACGTCTCCGCAGACAGGATATTACACATTTGGTAGACTCAAACATGCCTTAATGCTTTCTGTAATTGTGTAAGTGTCTAGTGATAAGCATCAATAGTACAGGATGTCTGGACCTCTCTGGTGCTGACATCATGCTCACTGTTGGGAGCCAATTGTAGATTAGCATTTTACTCTGTTACTTTTCCTTGTTCTTGTGAATGCTGTATGCTGTACTCATAGGAAAGATCCAGGAGACTTCCAGGAAAAGCTTATGGAGCAGAACAAATGCCTGACTGCTCATAACTAGAGGAGACATGAGGAGCTTGTGTTTACAGGATTTAATCCAAGACATGTCTTGAGCATTGTAGTTCCCTTTTATCTGTGAATGGATTTAAGTTTGATTTAAGGTATGGTGTCATTTCTGTCTTCTCAGAGTAAATGACAATTACATTTAGATAATTATTAAACTTGTATAACACAAAGGAAGCTGTCCAAGGGAAGTAACTGCATAAGAACTACACATGCTGGTCAACTTGAGAACATTGTTCCTCTTTACTGATGAGTTGTAAATATTACATTGATTTACTGAATCCAACACACTTTATTCATATTTAATTTCAACCACAACTGATTTTAATGTGATCACAATTTAATAAATGAGATGGATGTTGTTAGTAAGAGTGTGCTTTTTGATGATGATGATGATGATTATTATTATTACTTTTTTTTTTACATTGATAGTATTGGTGTATTATGTTTTATTTTTTTTTCCGTCAAGGTTCGAACCATTTTTTTTTTTTTTGGATCAGCCAATAAGGGGAGGAGACAAATGTCATTTGCTTTCCATTTATTACTAATTAATAAATAATTCAGGTATTCATTTGTAAATCTTTGTGTTTCATTGCTAGATGTGTCTTTTTTTTTTAAAGAACAATTCAGTGGCATATTTCTGATGGCTGGTTGTCGCCACATATTGGTTAAATAATGTAATAGAGGCCTACAACTTTCATTTTCGGGCATCAAGTTAAATGCACATGATGGTGTTTAATCTTTACCATAAACATCAGTGTTTTTATCTAAACTATAATCTGTATCTCTGAATATATCTCTGAATGTATCTCTCTCTATTTTTTTATTTTTTTATTATTATTATTTTTTAATCACAGATTTGAATGCAGTGATTCAATAGATTAATAAACACATGCAAATCACCATCATTTATCATTTGTTGCGTGGGTGTTGAGATCCCGATCTTTTAATGTTTAATCGTGCAACTTACACTGAATGCTTTAACGCAGGTTGAACAAGTAGTGACAAAAAACAGCTTTAATAACCTAAGAAACCCACCACATCCCAAAAACCTACCACAACTTCTTCTGTCAACATATTTTTTCAGGAAAGCCTAAATGCTTTCATACTAGCAATTTGAATGACACAGGAGGCCATCTCTTTGCAGTCGTTATAAATGTTTTACCAACCACAAATGCTTTGTTTTGCTAGTAAATATGAGCATTTAAATATTTGCAACCAAATGCAAACATTTAATCGAGTTTTGGTCCGTGACGAGCAATGCCATACATTGTGGGAAAGAAGATTTTATTTTAGCAGCTGATAATGCACTGAAAGTTCTAATGGTACGCTGCAGATACCAGCACAGACTAATCACACTGTTGGCATTGTACATGTCAAAGGGTCGAGATTTGAAACACAGTGATTTTTATCAATTTTTTAAAATTATTTGTCTGTCTGTCTGTCTGTCTGTTCTATAATTTTGGCTGTCCTCTTTTACAGGTACAATGGCTCCCTCCCCAATGGTGACAGAGGGCGAAGGAAAAGCCGGTTTGCCCTTTACAAGAGAGCCAAAGCCAATGGGGTCAAGCCCAGCACTGTACACATCCTTAACACACCACAAGCCAGCAAGGTAATCACATGTCAGAAACTAACTGGGAAATATAATCATCTATGAGATTTTTCTGTGTTGTCTGTTATCTTATCAACATGACTTTTAAGTCGGAGTCCTCTTCACAATGCGTTCAAAATGTTTACTTTGCAAGTAGTGTTTGAGGAAGATTTCTTTCATTATTTATTACTTTTTTTTTTTTAATAGGGAAATAAACTTGAATGAGACAGGGTACATTCTCATGATGGCTGAGTATTGGTGTTATTTGAGACCAAATATAATTTAATAATTATAATCAAAATGACCAAATATTGGGATTAACAAACTTAAATATAGCTTTAAAGACTAGCAAAAATAAACTAATAATAGAAAAAGAATCCTGTTATAAGCAATAAATCCATTGCTTCATATCTGAAAGTTTACAGATGCCCTTCAGAAGTTGCTTTCACACATGGCATGTTTGTGCATTTGAAAGTAGATTGTCGTTTGTTCAAGTTTTGTATCAAGTTTTACAGTTTTAAAAAGGCCTTCATAGGCTATGTGAATAGGCAAGCACTAAAATATTATCATTATTTGATGGATTGGTCAATGCTTGTGTAATTGTCAGCAATTAGAATACTGCCAACTCTAATCATTGAATAGAAAATCCAAATTCCTTGCCCTTTTTAAAGTGGTGGCATTTAATATTTTTTTGCTTTCTAACAGCAGGGTGGATCAACTCATTTTAGATTATGGGCCGTGGAGAAATGTTAGCTTAGGGCTTTTTTTTTTTTTTTTTAAATCGTGCCATACCAAAGGAAGCGCATGATCAACACATGCTCATCTGGAGATTGCAAAACCCTGAATCAACTTTATGCAATGGCAAAACATGGAATTTGAAATTATTATATTTATCACAAGACTTTCCAGCTCCACATAGCAGAGAAATTGCAGAGTATCCTGGATTTTTGCCCAGTTGTAAAGCTGTACAGAAATGTTTGGCAAGAAATGCTGTGATCTATTATATCCTATTCTGTTAAAGCACAACAAAAACAAAACAAAACAAAAAAACACTGGCAAGGATGGCACACCTAATACCACTTTAAAATCTCTGCTTGCTTACTAGGACATTCTTAAGGAATTAACAGGGTGGTACTAAACCTAATGGGTGTGGTTGGGTTGTAAAAAGTTTATTGTCATTCACAGCAGCCACTACCAATAAACAAATCCATGCGGATACTGTTCCAGCTCCATGAATTTCACAATAACATCTGGAGATAGCAGAGACTGTCTCTTTGATATTTTACTAATTTTATGGGTGACGTGTTGCCTGAAATGTTTGAACACTTTGGAACAGCCAGCCCACAAGTGCAGCCCACATTGTATTAACTACTCACAATAGACGAATTTCGATATTGACTTCTATCCTAGTGACTTTTGGATCTTTCTTTATTGTGGTTGGTGGCTTCTCTGTGAAATTTGCTGATGACTCTGTTATTTTGCTGCTATTCCAGTCAGCTGAAGGCAAACTGCCAACCGCTAGCACTGTCTGAGGAAGTCTTTTTCAATGAGAGCTGTTTCCTTACAGTGCGCTACTCCTGATCCAAAACCTAGCAAGCTGTCATACTGACCAGTTTTAACGCATACACATGACTGATTTTTCACTAAACGAAAGCAGCCATGCCTTAAAACCCATTCACTCCTGGAATTAAGATGCATTTTAGCTAATCCAGGTACTACCATTAACATAAATGTACTTCTGTGGGTGCTTTCACACTTGCCTTACTTAGATCAGTTAATGCCAGAGCGTTTTTGATTCAGTTCTTTTTTATAGGTGTGAAAGCGGCAACCGTTTTCTGGTGCACGCCAAAAGTAGACCAAACAAGCGTACTGAGATCTGCTCGAAGAGGTGCTCTTGGTACACTTTCAAACCAACACAGGAGTGGTTCGTTTGAGGTGGGAATGTGATCTGGCCTCGAACCAACCCAAATACAAAAAGTATTAAGCCTTTTTGAGCTAAACCAGCTGCCGTAATCAGCTGTGACATGCATTCTGGGATGCGTTTTTTTGACACTTTATGGAATTATGGCAGATCAAAAGCAAATATGGAGTTGTGAGAAGGTCCATACTGCATACTGAATCTTCCTCTTTTCTGTTTACTTTCGTTTGTTGTGTACGTGAGTTTCCTGTGCATTAATTTTGACCAATTACAATGCTCAAATTGAATCCAGGCAATAACCCCTTCACACAGTGATACTGGTAAATAACTCAATTCACACAGGCACAGACGTTCTGAAATTTTTCTGGAAAAGACCGTTCACGCATCCATTCCAAAATAAATTCTGACATCATTAATCAGAAATGGCCTTTAATGGCTGCGCTTGTGCTTGTAAATATAATAGTGGTCGGGCTTTTGTTGATGGTTTCGCTTTTATTAAAAATTAGCCGCGAACCGCAGCTAAATGTTTACACATTTGACTACATTACAAATTCTGTGGATAGATAAGTATTGTGAACAAATTTGAAATCATATGGAGGAACACTTTCGCATGATGAGCGCCATGCAGCTGAATGCAGGGCTCGCAGGTAAACTCACAGCTGTTTATCATAAGCATTTTATTGATAGCTGTTTTTTTTCTGCAGTTGGCATTAAAAAGGAATAAAGAAACGTTATCTAACAAACATCTAGCAGCTAAATGTTTCTGGAAATATTATTGAAAGGCTTTTATTTTCATAAACGGTGTGGATGTGAATGTTCTGATTGGCTGGAGTAGACGTCTCACGTCAGCAAGTTCTAATCATGAAAGCGCTCTTTCTGGCAATTTTCCTTCTGTGTTCACAAAGAGCAGCATTCCCGCAAAATACCGTGATGTTACAACTTCTTTTTCTGGAAAATTGCCGGTACAAATTTACCAATATTTTCAAAAAAGGCCTGTTCACACATGATCTTTTTGCCGGTAATTTTTGGAAAAGTCTGTATGTGTGAGGGGCTGATGACTAATATGGATCACATTACTGCTTTTTACTTAATTCCAACTGGATATGATCATAGTAGGGCTGTGCGATTTTAAATTGAAATCGTATTAAAATCACAATTTGAACATGCGTGTTTTCTTAACCGCCTTACAGCACGATTTTTCCATAGTGTGCTGTTTGAACCAATCATAATGCGGTGGGCCTAAACAGAGCTTGAGAACAGGAGACTGAGCTTAATGACAAAAAGACTGCATAAACAAGGATGATGAGTTCAGCACAGGAGAGGATTTTGTACCCAAAAAAACTCAACATCTGGGGCCTCATGTTCAAAGACTTGCGTTGAAATTCTATTAAAACATTGCGTACGCACAAAGCTGTAAATGTGCGTACGCAGTAAAAAATTCAGATATATGAAACACTGCGTACGCATAATCCCACACATTCTCTTTGTACATCAGAATTAACGGGAAACTGAGCGCACATGCACGAGTGCAAAACCCCTCCCTGCCTCCTTCCCCGTATGAATATGCTAATGACTCTACTTTGGCAAAACCAAACGAAAAAGCAATGGCAAAAGCAAGCAAAAAGAGAAACTTTAAACCAGGGGTCTCAAACTCGCGGCCCGCGGGCCATTTGCGGCCCTCAGTGCAATATTTTGTGGCCCGCGCCGACCGCTGTACACTGACAGAATCCGTCCACACTACGCCGGAGTTCTCGAGCGCTGAAAACGGATCGTTTCGAAAACGCTGGAGAGGCCGTTTTCATTCTGAAACGCTGCTGCTCTGTCTCAGTGTGGATGGGGAAAGACGGAGACATCTGAAAACGGAGGCGGGGCTGCAGACATTCGCCTCTCTGATTGGGGCTTTTCCTCAATATTAAGTAGCCTAACACACAGTTCAGTCCTGAATCTTCTCCGTGTAAGTTCAGACTTCGCAAGTTTGATAAAGGCTGCATCTCTTCTTCTCAGTTTGATATGGAAAACATACCGAGGACACGCGTCAATCTTCACAAGGAAACCGTGTACTTTATAACTTCATTCACATCGCCCTGGCTACGTTGTTTCACTTTCTCAACAATAAAATGTAAACTTGATATAAGGAACTGCCTATTTTTATTTTAATATTAACAACTAAACAGACAGCAGACATGTTGAGGCGTGGTGCTGCATGAGCGTCATCTTCACTGTGTGGATATTTATAACAAAACGGAGCCGATAACAACTGCCTCCTTTCAATTTCAGTGAAAATACGAAACATACCCTCTCTTTTGCTGAATATCAGTTTTAATAATCGATAATGGCCATTATAAAAGTATAACATACAATAAGTTTATACATTATAGGAAATAAAGGCAAGAGATCAGTCAATATACAGAATGTACGTGGTTACATTAATCATTAACTTATCTTTGCGCTCAGCCAAAACACGTTACCTGAGAACAAGTAATAGATTCCAATGACCAAAGTCAGGGAATATGTCGTTAGATAAAGACAACAAGATGAATGAAATATCACGTTTAATAAATATAGTGAGATTAGATCCAGCGGGAGATGCTTGATGAGAAGTCCGACTAGCAGAGCTCTCATCTGGGTAGATGGGCTGCAGCGCTCGCCAAAGTGTGTTTGTGTGGTCACGTGATGTGCGTTTTCAGCGTTTTGGTGTGGACGAAGAGCAGTTCAGAAACGCTGGGTAAAACGCGAGTGTGGACGTGGATCGTTTTCATTTTAAAACGCCTTTTTAAAACTAAAACGCACTAGTGTAAACGGGGCCTGACAGAATCAGCGGAGCGGGGAGAGAGCGCTCCTCGCTCCGCTGATTCTATCCGTACACAGCGGTCACTGGCGCACCCCGCCCCTTTGTTAGACGCTGTGACAGGCGGGAAGTGTTAGAAGGGAACTCGCGCCGGCCAGAACCAAGGTAAGCTGTTCCCGCCCCTGCCTGCCACTTAGCTACCTATCTGCAGCCTGCCACCTACCTAGCTACAGCCTGCATCTTATATATATTATAGGTAGATACAGACTGGCACAGACTGATGTGACTGGAGTGGGGTGGGGGTGTTTTATTTATACATATGTACGCCTTTTTTTTTTAGGTGAGGAAATGGAAGTTTTGAGTGTGTGAGAAGTGTGTGAAGTTATTCTCCACCTTGAACTTCAATAAGTCAAAGTACAGGTCTAGACTTAATGATGATCATCTTCAAGCCATACTGAGGGTCTCAACTGCTTCCGCTCTAAAGCCAAATGTGGTTCAGATTTGTGAGAAGAAGCGCTGTCAAGTCTCTGGCAGCAAGGAGTAGGCAAAAGATGCCATGTTCAGAAGAACTGTTCAAAATCTTCACTTAATGTTCTATTAATGTTCAGGACACTTCATGTTCAGAAGAAATAATTAAAACTGTTAATAATGACATTTGAGGACTTTTTTTTTGTGAAATCCCTTATGCGGCCCAGCCTCACCCAGACTTTGCCTCCTGCGGCCCCCAGGTAAATTGAGTTTGAGACCCCTGCTTTAAACAGAATGTGAATTGGCGGTGCTCCTGTCGGAGGTAGACCGGAGAAAAACAGTCTTATTTGCAAGTTTGTTGTTGGAATGAGCTAGTTAAGTGATTTCCGCCCATTTGTTTGGCAGAGACAAGAAAGTTAAAGAGAGAGAACAGCATAAGTGTGAGTGGCGTAGCGCGTAACGCACATGGCATCATGTTTTGAAACTGTCATTCAAGAACGCAGTTCGAATCAACCGTTTGATGAACTCATTCTTCTTTTTCCCCCCGCTACAAATAAGGTTTTGTCTACATTAATAAGTGTGTGTATTATGTTAAGCGCATTTAAGCATAACACATTATTTGCACATTTATTGAATGGGAATGTTTCTGATTCACATATGCAAATTCGTCTTCAGATGGCACCTTTATAGCAGTATGCGTGCAGTTGATCACTCCGATTACAATGGGAAAACCGGCGATCGCTGCAAGTTGCGCTTATGTTTGGCTGGTCAACTGTAAAGTATGGAAACCTTATATACCTGCTAGACATGCGGATGATCTCGTCCTATACAGCTGTCAGCTGCCATTGCACGGCTCACAGATACTTTGTAGTGTGCAATTTAACACAATTGCCTCTAGGTGTCGCCAATCTAAATAAAACAAACACACACAAGAAATGTACATACGCCAGGCATGAAGTTGGCGTGGAACAACGCACATTCTCACGTTCATTTCATTGTTAGTAAATCCAAACGCGAGCGATTTTGAGCGTGAAACCTGGCGTACACAAAGTTTTTGTGCATACGCAGCGTTGATACATGAGGCCCTGGTGTGCAAGATTACTTTCAAGAAGAAAGATACAGGAATGCAAAATTATTGCAGAACCAGGTTATTTGTAAGACCTTTCAGTCACATATCGCATCTAAAAGCAGATATGCACTCACGTGCCTTTGTCGTTGCTTGGTGATCATCAAACGTTTTCTCAACAAAACATTGCTGCGACGCTGATACAAGTTGTATTTATAGAGAAAATTAAAAAGCACTGCAGTGTTTGAGTGCCCTGTTTTTGTCTGAGGTAATTAGTCTATTGAAACGTTTATTCTATTAGTATGAGGCTGAATAGGTCAGTTCTTGTTACGTGACTCGCAATGCTCTTGCAACATTCTAAAAAGTTGATATGTTTTCAACAGTGTACCTAGAAAACATGTGGGTCTTACCCAATATACGTGCAAACTGTGCACCTCCATTAGAAATAGCGCATTTGTGCGTGCAAAAGACGTGATATGCAAACAGCCGCATCACAAAGAGGTCTGTGATCTATGCATAGCAAAAAAATAATAAATCTTTGTACTCATTTAAATTTACACGCAACTTCTTCTGATATGTAGTCAAGCAGAACATCGGAGCCTTGAGTTTCACCACACACACACACATACACAGTAGTCTTATTTATTAGATTTTCCATGGGAAAAAAAAATTGTCTCTTTTCCAAAAAAATTATACCAAATTTATGCATTTACATCACTGCATGTGGATTTGGGTAACTTTTGAATTTGGTTAGGCAAAATCCAGGCGGAAATCCCAAAACAGCACTGGAGTTTAACTGGTCAACCTCCGAGGGCTTAGTGGCCACATAAGTAGATGGCACATTTTAGCTCTTAAGTGGCTATTTAAAATACTTTGTTTTATATTTTGTTCCAGACATACAGTGCCATTCTGCAACTTTTTTGCAGGATATGAAATGTCCCAAAAACTATTTTTAAAGGTCCAAAATGGGCAACAATTGCTGTTTTTACTCCCTGTTAGTCAAAACATGTTCAAAAAATATGTATGTGTTTATTAATGCATTAAAAACAGTCTGGAAAAAGTGTTTTATATGTGGACTCATGGTCCGAATTCACATATGGATGTAATTTTTCTCTAAAAGTATGTCGTATCAAAAGATGATACATAGGTTTTATTCTAATTAGGTTCCAATTAGCCTAAATGGAAATAAAAAAAAAAGCATGTAAAAAGCACCTTGGACCTTAAGGTTTTAACCTTTTTTTTTCCAAGAGCAGTCCGTCTGGTGTGAAACAGAACCAAAACGGCTGAAAAATGCTACAATTAATAAAACATTTTTAACCTTGGTTGGGACCAAAAGAAATGTACTATTGGTGTGAAAGCATTCTAAAGCATTGATGTACTTTTGACTGCATTTCAGGATTCGTTGAAAAACCCATTTAATTTATTTGCTGGTCACAATGTATATTGTAAAAATGCACTGTAATACCAGGTGCTTATTTTATGCAACCTCGACAATCCTTTGTTTTCAGTAGAAAAGTTACATTTTAGTACCTTTTTTAAAATGTCAATCAAAGGATTAAACTTCATTTAAACCAACTGCAAATAGTATATTGTCATGCTTTAAAGTATAGCAACTGGTACTTCATATTAGCTTGTCTAATGTTTAGGGAGAAATACTGCAAATCAAACTCAATCTATCAGGATGTAATTTTGACGGAATTTTTAGAGAAAGAGGTTCACCATACCAACTTGTTGATAGTCACCTACAAGTGGGCAATTGTTCATTGTGCTTGTTTGGAGTCAACAGAGCAGGAGTTAGGTCACAGCCTGAGAATAGCCATGGCATTGTGCCATCTTACATTCATTATCCTTCTTAACAACTCAGTTTTTACCTGCCTGTTTCTCGCAGGTTCTACACTTCACTCATGCTGTCTCCAGTTTAGTCCTCAAAGTTCACACTATCATCACAGATACCGCCGTGAATGTTGACCATGGATGTAACATTTCATCTCATGCACTCTTTTCCTGATGTTGTCCTGCACACTGTTGTACTCCCTCCAAATCTCCAAAACTCCAACTTTGTTTTTCCTTTTGAAGCACTGTAGCACCTTTAATAAAAATGTTATGAGTGCAAACAGTGACATACAGAAATACACTTGCACTGTATGGCCCTAAATTTTCTGAGTAGCAGCGTAGCAGAGTCTTATTAACAATAAAGATTTTTATTAACTAACACTGTTCCATTTGTAGAAACTGTTATAGCCTAATTTTTTATATTTGTGGAACATGATGTCTACAGGTCATTGCACCTCACTACCAATGAAAAACGTTAACTGCTATTTTGTTGTATTTATGAAAAATGTAACTACTGCTCTTCATTGGATTGTCATTTATTGAACTGAATCAGTTTTAATTTAACCAGAACTACATCAGCATTCTACAGGACTCTCCTGCCTGCCTGATATGCTGAAATATCATGTTTTTTGTTTTGTTTTTTGCTTGAAACTAATGGCCAATTTACACTGAGTGGTACTGTTCGGTTTGGTACACTTTTATGGCTGTTTCCACTGTCAAAAGGTACCTAAAGGTGAAGTGTACTTTACCACTTATTGGTCACCCTTTCGAACGAATTTTAAACCAATGAGCCATGGTTGACCCAAGCTCAAACAAACCTTGTCGCTGTCTTGATGTACAGCCACAAAGCCAAGAAGAACAAAATCTGCTGTGTCCTGTTTTTGTTTTATGAGGCCATTTAAAAGCGTGAGCGGTTTTCGCTTTCTCCAGGGAGCTCGCGATTGCGTCTATATTTGAAATAAGGAACTTCTTAAGCTGATGATAATAAAGTGTGTGTGATTTATTGAAGTGAGTGGTTTGCACTGACTGTAGGCTGTATGTTGCGTGTTTTTTATAAACCCAAGTAAGGACTAAATACATGCTGTCTGTAGTTTTTCTGTAATTGATAACATATCTGAGACTGTAAAGGTCTGTATGTGTTCTTAAATGCTTTTTTTATTTATTATTTTATTTGATTGCAGACGTGACAGTAGGCTATTTCACAGTCATTGATCTGCAGTATAAGTAAATTATGTTCATAGAAAAGTTAGTAATGAACATTTATACACAAGTATTTGTGTATAAAGCCTCTTTTTTTTTTTTTTTTTTTTGTGGGAAGTGCATATACTTCTTATATGGTATGTGAACAACCCGCACAGCTAGCTTTACTTTAGACTAGGGGTTAGATCTGTAATCAGGCCATAAAAATTAGGACTAATAGTGTTCGAGCCCGACAAGTACATTTTGATTGAGAGCTTTATAAAGCCTGAACCTGTTTATAGCACAACGTTATTCAAATGTGCACAGGCACACAGCTCCTTTGCCTTTTTTCAAGAATGAGTTATTTATACGCTTTAACATAATTTATTCGTAACAAATGTTGGCTATAGGCCACTTGGAAGTTGATATAAAATAAGTATAAAATAAGTCCTCTGTAACATTGTAACACCTCAGCACTTTATTTAGGCCTAGTTTCATACACTTAGCTTTTAAATTTGGCAACACACCAATGAAAATAAGTCTTTCTTAACAAACTAAATTAAAAATATGTTAGAAATGATGATGGGTATTTGACGTGTTCGGGCAAAGATCTTCAGCTCTACTAGGGTCACCAAACTTGTTTCTGGAGGGCCGGTGTCCTGCAAATTTTAGATCCAACCCTAATGAAACGCACCTGAACAAGCTAATCAAGGTTTTACTAGCCATACTTGAAACTCACGGGCAGTTGTGTTGAGGCAAGTTAATGTAGCTAAACCATGCAGAGACACCGACCCTCCAGGACTTAGACCCCTGCTGTAGACATTTCCTCATGTGAGAATGACCTTGACTGAAACTTTCTGTCCTACACCACGCCCACCAAATGAGCACCTTTGGTACCCTTTAGCAGTGGAAACGCAAGCCTGAAGCCTTCTTTCCACTGCACACGACAAACGACAAGCGACTGACCGGAAGTCATTCATTTCCGATGGAGAGCAGTCCGGGAGCTGTGTGGAGTTCCAATCATCTCCGTATGAGGAAAATTCAGATCCGATTTGAGCTGCGGATCCGTTGAAAATTTTGAACTCCTGCGACTAGACCGCATGCGACCAGCCGGCCGGATGTAATGCATTCCAGTGTTGTAAAAGCAGGTCCGTGCGCGCGAGATGAGAAATAGGAGTTTATTTGGTTATTTTTTTGAATTATCATTAAAAGTCTATATAATAGAACATTTGTTCATTAATGCAACTGAGAAAGTGATAAAAATAAATATATTTTAATGTGGTCTCCACATTCTCCAATATTTCAGTGGTCTATGAGTTTCTAGTATTCATTCATTCAACCATGTAAACGCAGAAAGAGTAAAGGCTTTTGCTTTTGCACTCCTTTATTTCAGACATTGCGAGGATCAGCTTCTCTCCCTTGGTGCACGACAACACTGAAAATACTGTGCGACTGCCACAAGGGGGCAGATTCTGACAGTCGTGTCAATGTCGTGTGCAGTGGAAAAGCGGCTTGATAAAGGTGACCCGTACCAACCCGTACCGTACTGTACCAGTCAGTGGAAACATGCTATAAGTCACTGAGATGTGGTTAGAAAAACAAATACACTTCTCACCTGATTTCAGTGTTTAGCAGCTGTAATTGATTTTGTGTAGTAAAGACACGCTAGCTTGTGATGTGTTGCTTTATTTATTTATTTATTTATTTTTGATATATTGTCAGCGCAGCATTTTGTTCATTCAAGTAGTGTTATTTTAGTCTGCTGTTAGTGCCTTGGCAAATAAAGGAGAATGGAAATGCTGTCCGTTTCATTAGCAGCAAAAAACTTAGAGCCCGATCACACTGAACACGCTTTTTGCGTTGAGAGGCGCATCTATTGAATGGTTTACTAACAGCTGCAAGCGTTTTGTCTGCTGCTTATGTGCCCTGTGTGCCTCATGTTTTAACTGCCTACTGTGCCTAGCGTTTTTGCCGTCGCTCTGCGCTCAGTTGAAAAAAGTAAACTTTGAGCGAAAAAAAAACTTGTGCCTTTTTATTCTCCTATCAAATGAAAGCAGAGGCGGGGTTTCCGTCGAGGTGACAGCAGTGTTTGTGTTAAGACGACTACAGAGTTTTAAAGATAGAGAAGAGACTAGTGGTTGCTTTTTTTTTTATTGTTATTACCCGGAGCTGTATGACTTCACAAATCTTGAAAATCATTCATTCATTCATTTTCTTGTCTGCTTAGTTCCTTTATTAATCCGGGGTTGCCACAGCGGAATGAACCGCCAGCTTATCCAGCAAGTTTTTACGCAGTGGATGCCCTTCCAGCCGCAACCCATCTCTGGGAAACATCCATATACACACACACACACACTCATACTCGTACGCTACGGACAATTTAGCCTACCCAATTCACCTGTACTGCATGTCTCTGGACTGTGGGGGAAACCGGAGCACCCAGAGGAAACCCACGCGAACGCAGGGAGAACATGCAAACTCCACACAGAAACGCCAACTGAGCCGAGGATCGAACCAGCGACCTTCTTGCTGTGAGGCAATATCACAATATTATTAAATATTTTGAAATTATAACAATATCATCAGCAACACTTCTTGTCAACAAAAAAGGCAGAGTGGTATGCCTCCTGTTTTCAGAACGGAAAAACATGTTCGGTGTGATCAGCCCCTCGTCAGCCTAGAACCAAGAAACTTACAAAAACTAGAGTTTGTAAATGTCAACAGATCATGATGATGAATGTAAGTCCCATGGTCCATGCATCGAGCACCAAGGGCCGAAATATACTTTTAGGAAAAGTCTAGAAAAGGCATCAAATCATCAACGTCCAAACAATCCTATGATTTCAATTGTTCATGTGTGCACCAAAAAAAAACAAAAAAACTATAACTTATTTTGTTCACCAGTGTTTTTCTCTTCTTCATCTGTTTGCCTGCGTGCTATGTATTGTGGGCAACACAATGTGTATTGTGCTGCTGACTTTAATCGTTTAAAGCAAACGCTGATTGCTTGATGCAGAGGAGAATACATAGGCAAAGTATTTTTTTATTTTATTTTAAAATTCTGTATAATTGTGAGTGCGCTCACTACACACCAGCTATTCGTTGGATGAGGATGATTCGAAGGCTATGATCGTAAGTGCTTGAGGGACTTTTGCCAGGACGCTAGGGTTAAACTCCTGCTCTTTACGAGAGGTGTCATGGGATTTAAGAGTCAGGACCTCAGTTTAACATCTCATCCGAAAGACTGCGCCCACTGACAGTATGGTGTCCCCTTCACGTTTACTGGGGCATTAGGACTCTCACACACAGGTTGATTGCCCCCTGCTGGCCTCTTTAACACCACTTCCAACAGCATCCTAGTTTTTCTATGTAGTCTCCCATTCAGTTACTGACCAGGTTCAGCCCAGCTTAGGTTCAGTGAGTAACCGGTCTTGGGCTGCAGGGTGATATGGCTGTGGCACAAAAAATCCATGAAACTGCTAGACCGCAAAAGGTGAACTGCGTTATGGTGAGGGACCACTGTAATTAAAATCTTTATTTGGTTAAACTAATCGTTTGTAGTATGAAGTCAACATTAACAGCCAATAGCAGTTAGATATTGTGCAGTGTTAATGCAGTTTGTTTTTACAGCTTAAAATGAGCGTTGATTGGGTCAACGGCACAATAGTTTTCCATCCTAAGTGACTAAAAGGGTTTCTATATAGAGTTCTAGTTAGTTATGGTTTAGTTCTTTTTGTTCATTTATAAAAAAGGATCTATTTGTGATGTTTGTTTTACACAAAGGCACGCTCTCAGTAATTAAAGTCCCATGAACGCAAGGAATGTTTTCTTCTCACCATGAAACTCGCTGGCATGCTGTATTTTGGGGAGGTTTTGTTACTGTTGGCTGCTTATTATCCATCCACAGTGCCTCGTCAGAGCTGAAAATAGCCCAGCGCACAGTCATCTGTGAATCACGCTGCTCTTTGGGGTCACAACGCTCTGAGGTGGAAGGGCCATCCATGTCTCCAGGCGTCGCTCCGAAAGGGTTAACCTCAAAACGGCCAGTTCTCCAGCAGTGACACACGTGCAGCTGCATCATTGTAATGGTAAAGTTGAACAAAGAACCGGCTCTGCAGCTCCTTTCAGATAACGGGTCACAAAATGTCACTTAACTATTCCAGGAACAATATGCGATTGTTCATGGATGTCTTGATGGTTTTTTCCCCAAAGAGAGTACAGTTCTTTAGCCACTTGCAATGTGGGCTACCCAGTGCTGGTGGAGGGTACAGTTAAATTGGATCTCGTGGCTTGAGGTTGGTGGTCAAAGAATCTCATCGCATGTGTTTACTACAAATGCGAAGCTCAAGCTGCTCTGGCGTCTCGCAGATGGAGCGGCTTCATTTACCCTGTTGTTCAACGGGTGCAGATCTATTGTTTGGAGTCCTTTTCTAAAGCTTTTGTGGCCCACTGTAAAACAGGGGTGGGATGTGGGGATGGATTGATGGACCCCCTGCTGTGAGTGTGGAGCGCAGCCTAATGTTTTACCCTCAAGCCTCTTTGTTCCACTTCACTATGGGCACCAAATGCAGCACCAGCAATAACGTCCCAAATTTTTCAGTTGGAAGACGGTCAGTCACACACGAAACAGAGTCCCTTTATGAGAAAAACTAAATGGCTTTGGATTAAAGCTGGTTGAGATAGATAAAAAAATAAACTTGAAATAAAAGAAATGACAATATGCAATAAATCTGTAGTGATTTGTTCAGAAAAATCCTAATTAATTTTGATTAATGGTTAATGACCACACTATCAGTCAAACTGAAAGTTATTAACACCGATATACTGCAAAACGAATAACCATTACAGCCTTTATGAATGAGGAAGCATGTTTAGTTGTTTGTATCCATTGGTATTATGCATTACAAATATGTTATTACCAAATAGCTGGTGAATGAGCAGGACAGTATAATTGTACCCTTTATAAGTTCTAAAAGATGGTGATTAGGGTTGTTGTGTGTAATTATGCACACTTTACTATTACATCTACAGTAAGCAAGGACACAGAAAAAGAAAGTTTTGCCAGTAAGGCTGTTTAACTGTGAATTTATTATTTTATTTATTTATTTTTTGTCATTTAAATTTTTTTTTGACTGCTTTCAATTTTGTTTTTGTTTTTTATTTGTAATAATTTTTTCAAGCTTTAGCTCAGTCTTTATTGTAGGAATAAGTGTTAGTTTAAAATTCTGTATTGAGTGTTAAAAAAAAGGAACATATATATATGTATGTGTATATATATGTATGTATATATATATATATATATGTATGTATATATATATATATGTATGTATATATATATATATATATGTATATATATATATATATGTATGTGTGTATATATATATATATATATATATATATATATATATATATATATATGTATATATATATATATATATATATATATATATATGTATATATATATATATATATATATATATGTATGTATGTGTATGTGTATGTGTATGTATATATATATATATATATATATATATATATATATATATATATATATATATGTGTGTGTGTATATATATATATATATGTGTGTATATATATATATATATGTGTGTATATATATATATATGTGTGTGTGTATATATATATATATGTGTGTGTGTGTATATATATATATATATATATATATATATATATATATATATATATATATATATATATATATATATATGTATATATATATATATATATATATATTACCTGATGGTAACAATTGGAAGGTGTTTGATAAAGGATGTCTCTCATCACTTACAATCATGATAGCCTTATTTAGTACTCTTTCTTTGTATGTACTATCAATGCTTAGTAGTTTTATTCACAACAACTTACTGGCTGTTGTTACCACCTCCCCCATTGAGCTCTTCTGGGCCTCAGAAGCTTTTCCATACTAACAGATTACACCAAATGTTGCAATACATTCAATAAAAGCACTATAAAACATGATCAACAATGTGTTGTCAACAATAAAAGACAATAGTTTCTTTAAGTAGTACATTCTCTGAATCTTTTTCCTTATATTCAGTTCATACATCCCACTTAAGTTTATTAACCAACATCGCACCCAAAAAAGTTTGTTAAATTTTAGCAAGACACTTCACATATAGCCTTCTTTTTTAGGTGCTGGTTGTATGTCCTCATGCTGTGGCAACAATTCTGTGGCGGCTCTTACAAATTACCTGGTTTTGTTTGTTGTCTCTGACTTTAAAACCCTAGATATTCCCATATTACCAACATGCTGTTTTTTTTTTTTTTTTTTTTTGATATTCATTTGTCTATTAATGCTTCTAAAATGACAAATGCCATCATTCCACTTGTTCGCGCTTCCCTGTTTGTTTGTTTTTACTGTAGTTTCGTTGCACAATTCTGATTGGGCAGAATGAACTTGTGCTCACTCAATTGGCTAGTGAGACTGTCACACACAGACAGCAGTCACGCGTTTGCTCTGGGTGGGGGGGGAAGTTAAATTATCCATATTTCATATCGCAGCCTCTTGTGATTTTAGCTTATTGCAACGTTTAAAATCGCAATTACGATTTGATTTCGATCAATTGTACAATGCTACTTGCCAGATTCTGTATGGGCCAGATAAGTGAATTGGATGGAACATATTTAACTGTGAGCAGTTTTATTTCATTCATTATAAAATATTTTGTTTTAAATTAGGGCTCGGCCAGTAAACAATATTATATCAAATCATGATATTTTGTCAATGACAATAAGCTCTAGACCAGGCGTGCATAAAGTTTTTTTTTTTGTATGAAGGGTCAAAATCTAAATATCATGGAGAGCTGTGGGCCAAAGGTCAATTTATTAAACTATAGTACATTAAAGTTGCCATAGCAGGGTTCAACGCTAAGGATTTTTTGTACTGGTCTGATCGGGCCAGTGGTTCAGATATTTACCTGCCCTGCCAAAATTTTTAATGGCCCCACCAAAAAAAAAAAAGAATAGCTATATTTTAGCCGCATATTTTAAATAATGTGTCAAAAATAAAGTTTGTGAATTTACAATTTTAATACTTAAAAAAAAAATTAATCAAATTGTTATGCAAACAAAAAGAGTAGTATGGAAAATGTGGAGGTATTTTATTACAGTTCGAAATTATTTAACAAAAGGTGGGCTGACTTGTCAAACTGACGACAAACTGTGCAAAACATCACTTCATTTTTTTGTCACGTTGTTCACATGTAAATGTCTGCTTCCAAGACATTAGAAACAGACATTTTCTTTTAGCCTTATATTTTGATATTTGATGTTGCTGTTTCTTCTCCGTTCTGGTTGTTACCAGGGGTCCGTTCTTCGTACGTGGATTACTCAGTTAGCTGGATTTGGATATTGACGATTTGACACGATCCAGGATCATTTCGTTCTTCAAAGCTGATCCGAGAGTTGTTGTCATGGCAACAGATCTGCTAGGTCAAACCTGATCGGGAGCAGGTTCAAATCATATAAACAGGATTAGATCGGCTCAGTTCAAGCAAAGATGATACAGAAAGTATGTACCGAGTTCTGATATTTTCTTACAGTAAAAGTTATATACACTTGGGAAAATAGTAGTTTTTAACTATATATTTAAAGTTATAGTCATTAATAAAATAAATAAAGTTTTACATATTAATAAAACGTATGCAATCTGCACCCTCGAAATGAAAGTACAAAGACTGCCACTTGGTGGTGCAAAGAGAAAACTTATTGATATGAACTTTTTAGATCGCTTTAGTACAAATTGTGTATAATAGAAATGCACAATATGTGACTTTTTTTAAAAGCAATAATACATTTATGCAGTCATAAACATGTTTTGATAGTTAATATGCTGGTGATTTGATGCTTCACAAAAGTTGCAGACGCCTTTACCAATATCAAAATGCTTTTGGAAACAACCAGTTATTCTTTACACCGATTAAAAAACTGTACTATAATAAAGAAAATCTTTTCTAAATGTAGAACTAAATACATTGATTTGCATTGAAATACATGATGAATACTCTTGTCTTGACAAATGAAAGTGTAAAGCCTGCAGCTCACAACTAATGTGAAGTTACTGCGTGTTATATTTAACAAGCCGTTTACTGCTAATTTGATGTAATTTTGCTCACATGGATAATTGAATATTAATCAGATGATGTCATTACGCTGCTGTGCCGTCAGCCAATCGTTGCATTGCTGATCATGATTTCGAGGATCGATAGATCTGTCCTTAACAACACACGCAGCGATCTCAGATCAGTTCATCCAGACATTCTAATCTGATTCGCGAACTTGTTTGAAGAACCAAATAAGCGAGAGATCAGTTATCAAGATTAAAAGATCCAGGATCTGCCAAATCATCTTAGATCATTTAAGCGAGGTACGAAGAACGGACCCCAGGTTATGGAAAAAAATAGCATGCTCAAAACATCAAATCAGATAAGAGGAACCTTAAAGAAATATGTTGTTTACTACATCACAGACAGGGTAGTGCTTAAAGACCTAAAAGCACAAACTTAAAATGCACGCAATTGACTAATAGTCGCAGACAAATTAAATGTTAGTGACAAGGCAGTACTGTCCCAATCGGGCCAGTAATGATCCTGTCTGCTGTCCCAAGCGTCTCTCACGCTGGCCCTGGGCCACTGGGCAGTCCTTATTGTTGAGCCCTGCATAGGTATAATTTCCTAATTTATTTCATAGTATTTCAAAATAAATAGAAAATATTACTTTAAATCCTATTAACTAATGCTGTTTAACTTTTTAAATGATAACTTTTATGCAGTTTTTTTGCAATTAAAAACATTTATAACACATTGGAGTTCAATGCTGAATACAGAAGTCAGTCAGAATCTGCCTTGACTTGATTTGCTCATCAACGTCTCTGCATTGTCATTGTGCATTTAAACCAAATTTGATTAATTTACACCATTTAATTGAAACTGTTAATATCAGTTAGCCTTTAAATAAAAAGCTTGAATTGATAATCGTGAAACCATCTCCATCATTTTCTCTTTCTTCTCAGTTGGGAATGGCGGGTCAAATCAAAGCTTACCATTGGCCAACTTTTGCCAACGGGCCCTAGTTTAGGCATCTCTGCTCTAGACTTTTTTTTTTTTTTTAATCCATATTGATCTTAGAACCAGTCACACAGCAGAAATGTTCAACAATGGAAATCTAGAAGCATGTTGATATTAGAGATATACCAAATATTCGGCCACCAAAAATGTATCGGCTGCAAATGTTATTTAATGGACTCTGATTTTTGTGGCTTCAGTTATTGTTGGGATACTCTTTCAAATCTGGAAACATTAACAACTTTTATTGAAATGTATATCATTATCGTTCAATATGGAAAATATTTATTGGCATTGCATTTTTGCCAGACCTACTTTTAAAAGCTTTTTTTGTCATGCATTGTGGTCTTTTCTCAGTTGCACAGTCTAGGGTTTTACACTCGTGCTCCCTGTAGTCTTTGAAGTATATCAACCCGCTGTAAAACTGTTTGTGAAATGGAAATATGGACATGATTTGCAGTTCATAATATTTACTGAATATAACCATAATTTCTGCACTGGAGAAGGCCTCTTTCGAGAGCATTAAGCTGTGCAAGCGCTCTTTCAGCACCTGCCATGACAAACCAATTCAAATTAAAAACATTTTTTATTCTTTACAGAAGCTTAGAACTTGGTAATTTTGTATGCTTTATTGCATGTAAAATGGTTATGCTGGCAGATGTTCTTCATGCCATATGAAGATATGCTTTTTTTTCTCTATAAATCAAAATATTCTTAACTTCTCCTTTTAAATGTAATATTCTCCCACATTTGGGGTTTGTACTACATGAGGTGACGACACTTTTTGCGTTCATCCATTCACATGTTTTTGGACCACTACTTGCCGTGTTGCGAGCTTAACCTTTTTTTTTTACACAACAGCAGTGTACTTCAAAACAAAGTGGTAATTTTCCAGTTTAGAAAACTTTTACATGCCGATGCCGACTTAGTCATATTTGTGGATTGTTTGGAAAAATGATGTATATTGTGTTCTAGGCATGTAGTTGGCAGTGTCATTTTATAATGAAACCCTATGCACCTGTACATATATGCTCCTGTAGTCTGTCATTGTGAGTACTTGTGCATGTTATTTTATTTTTTTAATGTACATGAAGATGTCTGTATTATTTTTGGCAAACTTAAACTTCAAAGTTTTCCACAACTTTTCCACCAAATCTTCAAAAAAATTCCAGGTTTTCCAATTAAAATGGATGTGTAAATGCCTTCAAAACCTCAGAAAAAGTTTCAAGATGGCCTTTTACTGAATATTTAAACATCAGAATTATTCTAAACACTCATATAATATAGCTGAAATAGACCATTTCAATGTGGTCATGTCATTGGCCCATGAACATGTCCTGCTTGTTATCAAACTACTTCATAACTGTAACTAGAGGCAATTCAATCATAACCTAATGTTAAAACTGCTATCATAACATTCTTTATCAATATGTGGCTCTTTTGGTATTCTCAGAATCTATGGAATTAAAAAATGTCAAATTGTTTTTGTTAACACCCCTCAATTTTCTAGAAGTGGTTTATTTATTTAAACTGTTTATTAAGCAGACTGTTCAAAGTCAGTCATTTTGTGTGAACCATTTCCCATACAACTTATCTTTTTTTTTTGCAAAGCACATTTTAAATATTTGAATGTCTTTTGGCTGAGAAATTGTATGTTTTTTTTTAGTTTGTGTCATAGTCTATATATAGACATGTAGACACCCATACTTGCATCACTCTTTAGTGTGCGATATTACAGGGTATATGTGGGGCATGAAATTTTGGCTTCCAGTATGCATATGTGAACTGCTTATGACCTCCAGTGTTATTGAGAAAAGTGTTACTATAGGTTCATGTGAACCAAAACAATCCAGTGCTCGCCATGTAAGTGGATGGTGAGATTTTAGACCCTGCTATCTATTGGTTGTTGCACAGATAGAAGCCACCTTCCTCTCTTGGCTGTGTTTTTCCATTGTTGCACACTAGTCTAGTAACCATGACCCAGTTTCCACTCCCTCTAGTGCGCACGTGATCAAGATGTGGGTAATTTGGAAATCACAGATTAGAGGAGCAAAAGGGTGAATCGAGAAGCAAGAAATAAGCATGCTGGGAAATTGGCTGTATATATCCCAGCAATGTGGTTTGTCTTAAATCACTGAAATACTGTTCACACACACTACAGTTTGAAGTGAACCTCATTCACATCAGAGTCAGATTATTTATGGTTAATTTCATGTTTCAAAAACGTTAATCTGATCTCAGGCCATACGTTTTCATTTTGATAGTCATGTGATGTTTGCCTCTTCTTACACACTTGATTTGAATCATGTATCATTTATTTATAACAAGCTGCGTATGACAGCTGTTTGAGTAATGAATGTTTGATGGGGGTGTGTTTCACAAACAGTAAAGTGCTCGAATTGCACATGTTTGTTGCAGTGGTGTTTTGGTACAACATTAAACCTTTACAAAGGTCATCATTATCCTCTTACCTATTCACGTTCCCGGGTTTTTAAGAGTAAATGTCATTTATAAAGGTCATATGAGGCCATGGCAAATATTATTAAAGCTTTGTCTTTTGCTCCAACACCAAAGCTTAAAATAAAAATCTACAGCAAGTACTTAAATAGGCCTGTCACGATATCTATTTTTGTTGTACGAGAAATCGCAGCAAAATATATTGCGATAATTGATATTAATGGTATTTTAGGAGCATTTATGCCACTCATTATATAATGCTAGAATGTTAGAAATATTTAATTATAGTCATTTTAGCAATTTAATAATTAGGCGTTGGAATCGGAATGTGAAAATGCATATCCTACATAAAATAATAAATGTTAACAAAAAAGTGCAAAGTAAAAAGTAACTGAAGCTGCGATATCTGCTACTAGATCTATTTTCAGTTGTCAGACAGCCACATTAAATCATACTAAAGTAATTTACAGTAAATACTATAGTGTTTTTTTAACCCTACTGACATTGACACCTTCAATAGAAAGAGGTGTTGCACAATCCGCTAAAATGTTGCTAGAATTGGTCTATGTATGGTTGATGTATATTGCATCACCAAAAACGATTGAGGTCTGGTCCATGCGTTGTTTATGTGGATGTAATAAATATTGTGACAGGCCTAGAACTAAATAAGGTGCATGAATTACAGCATTTAGAAGACAACACCTGCTGTACATGTGCACCTGTGTATGTGGCGGTCCAGTTTTCCCTCATTTGGAAGTTGATTAAAGATTAAACAATGCAGTGGATTCTCAGGCCACTGGATAATTAATCCAGGAAATATGATTTAGTAATAAATTTAGGCAGATTTTCTAAAGTAATTTATCAATATTGAATGTTAAGTTTACTCTGTTGGTACTTTTTGCTGGCTTAGGTTTGTAATGGATACTAAAACCAACAGTATTTGGCAGCAGGTCTGTCTTACTGAGTGATTTGTTTAATCATTCATTCATTCATGCGGATGCTTTATTTATTTATATATATATATATATATATATATATATATATATATATATATATATATATATATATATATATATATATATATATATATATATATATATTATTATTATTATTATTATTATTATTATTATTATTACTATTACTATTACTATTTTTATTTAAATGCAGTTTAATTTGGAAACCAATTAATTGAGGCTCAATTTCTATTGGTATCTTAAATCCTTGCACACTCCCTCCAAGTCTACATTTTTGCAAATTAAGGCAGCACTATGCAAGTTTTTGACCTTAAGATATTGTTTCTAAAGTTAATATCAGTGGTAGAATAACTTTAACTAATGAATTTTGTTGCTGTGGTTACCAGATCTGCCTCCTTCACCTGAAATCTTCTTCGCAAATATTATTACTCATCCCTTTTGTTAGTTATATGTGGACTAATACACTCATTGGTCACTTGATTAGGTAAACCTTACTAGTACTGGGTTGGTAAACCGCTTTAATCCTTCATGGCAGATTCAACAAGGTACTGGAAAAATTCTCAGAGATTTTTGGTTAATATTGACATGATGACATCACGTAGTTGCTGCAGATTTGTCGGCTGCACATCCATGATGTTAATCTCCCATTCCACTACTTCCCTAAGGTGCACTAATGGATCGAGATCTGGTGACTGTGGAGGCCATCTGAGTACTGTCACCTCACTGGTTTTCTTTAACATGACAATCTGAAATGATTTGCACTTTGACATATCATGTTATCCTGCTGGAAGTAGCCATCAGAAGATGAGTACACTGTGGTCATAAAGTGATGGACAGGGTCGGCAACAATACTCCAGGTAGGAGTATTGTTTGGCCTTGAAACAGTGCTCAATTGGTACTAATGGGCCCAAAGTGTGCCAAGAAAATATCCCCCACAACATTTCACTACCACCAACACCAGCCTGAAATGTAGGATATAAGGCAGGATGGATCCATGCTTTCATGTTGTTGATGCCAAATTCTGACCCTACCATCCGAAAGTCGCAGCAGAAATCGAGACTCATCAGACCAGGCAGCATTTTTCAAGTCTTCTATTGTCCAATTTTAAGCCTGTGCCAATTGTAGCCTCCGTTTTCTGTTCTTAGCTGACAGGAGTGGCTCCCGGTGTGGTCTTCTGCTGCTGTAGCCCATCCACCTCAAGGTTGGATGTGCTGTGCATTCAGAGATGATCTTCTACATACCTCGGTTGTTACGAGTGGTTATTTGAGTTGCCTTTCTATCAGCTGGAACCAGTCAGTAACCTATATCTCCTCTGACCTTTGGCATCAACAAGACATTTGCGCCCACAGAACTGTCGCTAATTGGATATTTTCTTTTTTTTTTTTCAAACCATTCTCTGTAAACCCTAGAGATGGTTGTGCGTAAAAATTCCAGTAGATCAGCAGTTTGTAAAATACTCAGACCAGCTGTCTGGCACCAACAATCATGCCACATTCAAAGTCACTTAAAGCACTGTTCTTCCCCATGCTGATGCTCTGTTTAAACTGCAGCAGGTCATCTTGACCATATCTACATGCCTAAATATATTATGTTGCTGCCATGTGTTTGCCTGATTAGAAATTTGTGTTAACGAGCTGTAGGACAGGTGTACCTAAAAAAGTGGCCGTTGAGTGTATATTTGCCAATATGTTTCAATTAATGGAAATCACCGTGAACTGCATGTAAAATCATCACTACTGTGTCCGTGAGAAAATAAGATCACCATTGCACATTAGCTACACTATTGACGAGTACTGTCCTTGTTTACGTTGTTCTTTTTCAAATCTCCTTCTCGATTTGTGAAATACTAATGAGATAACAGAATCCAGAAGTTCTTAAACTTTTTATTTTTCATATTGGTTTGATACATTTTAAATGTAAATTTATTTTCAGGTATAAAATATGAAATGATTTTTAAATAGTTAATAATCCATGAATGAGTCTAAATTTCGTTTCAACAGTGCTATTCATATTTAGTACAATATCTTGTGTATGTGTGTATACTGCAAATTGATGGCCAATGTCAGCAACTGATAGTCTGTACATTTATTTATACCTATACATCTAGTATCTTGTCTACAGCCTAAAAATACCCTAAACACTTCAGGAATTACAAAAATGCTCTTGTATTGTGGCAGCAATTTTGTTGGGTTGACAAGTGTGACAGTTTTCAGAAAGTGTAAAACTCGCTTAATTTGGTGAAAAAAAAACTGTTCTCAGAGCAAATGTATGAGCATAGTGTTGTTTTGTGCTTTCTGAAAGAAGCTTTTGTTGTGTTGTGACAGGCAGTGAACTGTAAGGGCCAGCACAGCATCTCCTACACGCTGTCCAGAAACCAGACGGTGGTGGTGGAGTACAGCCATGACAAAGACACGGACATGTTCCAGGTACTGTTCTGCAAAAGCAAAAAAAAAAAATCACTTTGAAGTGTCTCTTCTCCTCCTCACTATCTGCCTGTTTACTGAAGAAAGGCAATACTATAATGAAAAAGCAACCACCACAGCCAGTCAAGGTCTGAGATGACAATACATGTAATGGATTTGGCTCTAAATTTGCCAAATTTTAGACTGATATGTTAAAAATAGTCCTGGGAACCGTATTAAATAAGTTGATGTGATCTGCAAAAAGACTTTAAATAGGACTTTTGCACATACTTTGTTTACTATACACATGCTCTATTATATGTGACGCTCTTGCTGCTTTTGGCATCTGCCATTACGCTATATGAAATGTGATCCTACCCATAATCCAATATACACAGATGGATCAAAAAAGGACAGTGATGTTTCTGCAGCAATAGTAATGGGTTAATCACACTACGGCATTGGCATTCCCGATCAAAGCTCAATTTTTAAAGCAGAAGCAAAAAGGCTATTATTATCTTTGTTCTAGAACACAATGAAAATGCTGAAGGACACAATTTTATTATCTTTTCTGATTCTAAATCTTGTCTACAGACATTGAATTCTTTTAAACTGGAGCATCCCATTACCATTGACATTTTTATCAAAGTAAATGAATTACACAAAGTTTTATAATATAGTCTTCTGCTGGATCCCCGGACATACCGGACTACTTGGGAATGAACAAGCTGACAAAGCCACCAAAACAGCCCTAGCAGGAAAGCTGAAGGACTGTAAAATCCCACCTTCAGATCTAAAGCCACCAATAAAAGGCTACATTCTCATCAAATGGCAAACAGAATGGGATCAGTGCCCAGAAAATAAACTTTTTGAAATTCAGCCAGAAATAGGAAAAGAAAATCTAATTTATTTTTTAAGTAAAGACACAACGAGATTGTTTATAGAAGATGCCGCATTGGACACACGAGACTCACGCATGAACATTTACTTAAAGGAGAAGAACCACCAAAATGTCTATATTGTAACGGAAACCAAACTGTTAAACATGTTCTTGTGGAATGTCCCAATTTTAATGTTATCAGACAACAGTTTTTATCTGGAGAGACTTTAAAGGAAATATTCTTAAATGTGAATCCATCTAAAATTGTACAATTTTCATCAAAAGGAATTAAAACTGTTTTAGATTTTAAAAAAATCTTAAACTGTTTTAGATTTGTATCATTATGGAAGATAAATATACATATTATTACAGAATATATCATTATTATTATTATTATGTATTTTACCTTGGACATTATTTATTTATTTTAATTGTAAGAATAGTTTTTTAATAATAGAAAATTGGTATTTATAAAACTTGATAAACTTGATCTATTTTCTTTTTGCCATGACATGGCAATAAAATTAAAACTCTCTCTCTCTATGAAATGGGAACTTTATATTATGAGGTGCTCTGAAAGTCACTATAGGTGGAATTAAAGTCTCAATTTGTGGATGTTGAGAAATGGGCTCCAAGGAAAAAGGTTGGGAACCACTGTGCTAGAACGGAGTGAGGTTTACCTGCATAGCACTTAACTACCTGTCCGCCATTACACTCACTCCTATCCCGGACGAGCCCCCACGTGAAATCCTCTGGTCCAACTGCACCCAACAGACTCTGAACTGGGATCGAACCGGCCATTCTTTGTATGGTGTTCGGTTGCTATAACAAGGGGGCTGAAGACCATGGCCTCTATATGTCGCTGGAGTCCCTTTAGAGGTCAAAGTAGTAAGGTTTACCCTCACAACACTTCACTAGCTGCCTTCTGTTACACTTATGCACTGTGTAGATATACATACAGAGAGTCGTATGTTGTCTTTATTTATTTATTTAAATAATCAGGAGATGAAGTCTAAACCCATATCATTAAATGTATATATAAATATTATTACTTGGTTGTTAAACTAAAAAGGCTTGTAATTGATTGTGGATAAAATAATTATTCTGCATTTAAAACCAGAAGATTTTTTTTTCTTTTGATAAGTATTTTACAAAATACAGCCCTTTTTAATTAATAGCAACAGAAACTGGAGTTTCTTTATTGCGTCAGATGTCAATTTTGTTCTCAGTTGATTTGTTGAATGTCGGTTTGTGATCTCCAATCCAGAACATAAAAGCAGCCCTGGAGCAGTTTAGCTATGCAGCATAGAATACCATCGCAACAAATAACGATTAAAGCTGAGCTTTCTTACTGGTACCGAAAATCCAGGATTGGTGCAAACCAAAACTTAGCTGACTTGCCAGCTAATTCAGCTTCATTGTACAAGCCCCAGGTCTGCACATGATGGAAAGAGTCATGCAGATGGGAAATGAGCAAATGAGAAGAAAAGCAAAAACAGGAACCAGCAGCAGTAGCCCACAAGGACAAAACAGAAACTCTCTCTATAAAAAGGAAATAAAGTGGAGAGCGTTGCGTCTTTTATTTCAGTACATGTATTTATAAACAGGATTTAGTGCAACGAGCACCTCTCTATTCTTGGGAATTTCCATCCCACATTTAAAACCAAAATAAGCTCTTCAAACAAGTACCAGCACATGCAGAACTATTTTCCATCCTGTTTACTCTTGAGGCTAAACGGTGTAGGGACCGTAATTGTCACTTGACTCAAACCACATACAATAGTTTGCTCATTTAAGAATTTGTTTTTGCTCCTCAGATTCCTGATATACCAAGATATGGATTGTTTTTAATTGATTATTTGATTCCAGTATAGGGTTCGGTGTTAAGTTTTTAAGTGAGATTGTATTACTGAACAATACAAATTAGATACAAAAACATTAACAAAAAATTGACAGTTACAGTGCTTTTAACAGCAGTCTACAAACCGGTTTCAAATGGTTAAATCTTTAGCATAAATATGAAATTTTTTTTGCCTTTTCTGCTAATAAACAACACATTGACTTGTTTTTATTGCATCATAAGGGTTTTGTCACAAAACTTATGATTATTTACAGTAGTGTTGCTGACGTCCATGATTCCACTAAACATTGCCATCTTCAGCAATGTTTATGTTGGTTTGTCATTGTTTTTTTTTGGACAGTGAATCAAAAAACAGCCTGATTCAGTTCTGACATCTTGTAGACCAGCTAAGTTTTGTAAAAACAGTTGAATGCACATTTGCGAACTCGTACATTGGTAACGTAGTGCGATAATTTAAGACTCCGCAAATAAAGCAAGCAGGTTCACAATAAAAATACAAGTTATAATACTTAAGGTTGCTGATTAAAAAGGAAACCAGTTGGCTTCATATAAAGAAACGTATCATTGATGCTTCCCTTGCCTTCAATTCCTTGGTGCCTCATTTCAGTGCCACTTAGATGCCCGTTGACTAAAATCTAAATTCTGATTTGGTCCAGTGCATATTGATCATATGTACTGCTGCCAATGTTTCTCGTGCAAGTTCTAAAGTGATGGTAAAGTGACAGCTTTATTGTGCTATTCATTAAATGGGCAAAGTGTTAATGTGTATGTGTGTATATTTTTTCAAATTTAAATGTACCATCACAGCAGTGCTTATGAATTTATTTTAAATGAATTCCAATGAAAACGGCTATTTTGGTGCATTTGTGTTAAATGCAGCCCGGGTTAGATTTCAAAAGACTTTATTTCAAATTTTATTGATCATTAACTTTTAAACTGTATTGTGCAATATATACTTGTTTTTACTTCTACCACTAATATTACTGTATACAGAGTACCCACGCTAAGCCAAATGTCATGACTTTTACTGACTAAAATGATGTATTTTCATGACCTAATAGCACTTGAGCAGATTAAGAAAAATGTATCTTTAATCACGTTCTCATGTCACTTTTGTTAAGGATACAGTGCTAAAGCCCAAACAAAGATAGACTGGAAGTTCAAATGAATTAATGAAGTATTTTTTTTCAATTAATAACAAAAATCCCTGGCAGTCAAATTACCTGAAAAAGAATAAAAAATTCAGAAATTCCAGATAGCCCATGATCTGTGGTAACCCTGTGTTTATTAAAAAATGTTTCCCATCTGAGTCATGCAGTCACAGCAAGCTGTCTGTATGACAATATAAGATGTATCTGAGAATCTTTGAACTTGTCTGTTGTATCTTAGATCGGCCGATCGACGGAGGGCCCGATTGACTTTGTGGTGACTGACACTGTGTCAGGGGGAGGAGAGAGTGAGGAGACACCCATCACTCAAAGCACCATCTCCCGCTTCGCCTGCCGGGTGGTGTGTGAGCGTAACCCACCCTACACCGCACGAATCTTCGCTGCAGGCTTCGATTCTTCCAAGAATATATTTCTCGGAGTAAGTGCGGTTTTTATGCCTGGTCCTGAAATGGAATTGTCTGAGATGCATTACTAGATACTTTATCAAGCTATTATTTATAAATATATACTGCTGTCTGGGGAGTAATATACGTGTGCATGAGCTGTCTGGGGAAGTATCCACTTCTGCTGATCCTGTGGAACTGATCTAAACTTACCTGGTAAATATAGGTGTGTCTGGCTAACTGGAATGACTCGCCCATGTGTACCTAAAAACAAAGTGCGGTGCACATATTTTTGTTTATGTACAGTAATTAAATCTCTCTGCAGGAAAAAGCAGCCAAATGGAAGAATCCAGATGGTCACATGGACGGTTTGACTACCAATGGGGTGCTAGTCATGCACCCGCGGGGCGGGTTCACAGAGGAATCCAAGCCTGGTGTGTGGAGGGAGATATCAGTGTGTGGAGATGTTTACACACTGAGAGAAACACGCTCTGCTCAAACTCGAGGAAAATTGGTTAGTATGTGAGCGGTGTCTGTTCAGTGTAGTTTACCGCCTGTTTTCTCCAAGTAGGACATGTTCCTGGATTAACATCTATGTTGATCCTGGAACAACATTCGAATCAGCCAATCAGAATTAAGGGATACATTTACAGTTTAAGTTTAAGCTTGCGGTTTGGTTTTTGCACTTCTGCTTGATTGTTATACAACTATTATTCCGCTCAGATTTTGGGAATCATTTAGAATTATGGTCGGGTTTAGGAGTAAGGACTAAGTATGGATAACATTTTTGATCAAAAATGATGTTCCAGGATCAACATAGATGTAAATCCAGGATCTCGTCGTACTTGGCAAAATCAGAGAAAGGTCTGGCTGCAGACTTGGTGCAGATGCAACCTGAGCTGCATCCAATGCTTTTTAATGTGCTCGCCTAACCCCTAACCCTACTCCCTTACAGTGATGTCACTAGCTCCATTTAGTGCATTGTTTCTCACATTGCATCTCTGAGCGATGCAGTCTCAGCTTGCATCATAAAGGCTGCGTCCAGATACTATTGCAAAATCATGACATGCATAGTTCACAGTGCGCTACATTTACGCAGACTCAAATACATATGTAGTTAGATTGATGGTTCAATCAGATTAAAAAAAATCTTCATGTAAACACCTTAACTAGTCAGACTGAGCTTGATCTGAATGACATTTTGATCCGAATGGAGAGGGTGGTTAATTTTTTTTTTTACTGACCCAATTCAACAACAAAAAATGACTGTGTCAATGCTTGAATCTGACTACTTTTGAGGGCAGTGCGATATTGACATGCATTAGCCTTCGCATAATTTGATAAATGTCTCCTCTTCAGAAATATGATAGTGTGGAGTCTGAAGGCCAAATGGTTGACTGCCCAGAAAAATTGCAATGAGTGTATTATTATTCTTATTATTATAAAGCATGTGAAACCACTGCCTGTATATTTGCATTAGACTTCGTAATGAAACATTCTGATTTAGAATGCGCTGTAATAATAATGTTTAAAGTAGCTCTATAATTAAAACAAAACAAAACATACAAATTGTATTATTTCTAATATCGTAGTATATTTTATTAAGGATACTGTTATCAGTATTGCATTGTCAACTAAATTTAACGAAAGGCAAGTCTATTAAACTAGTTTCTTTTGTCGTTTTATAATGTGCATAAACTAACAAACAAACACCTGTAGTTGGAATGTACTTTCAAAATTTAAAACTAGTATTTTGATTTTCAGATACAATAGCCTGCCTAAATATAAATAAAACTATATACTTTATTTACATTGTGCCAAAGTTTTCATTGGAATGAATGCATGTAAAATGAACATAAACAGAATTTTGAATTAAATACAATGTTTAGAGTACATATAAACAAATGTGAAATCAGATTCAGTTCATTCAGTTTGATGTAAATTAGTGCATGTAAACATAACTAATTTCTCAGTCAGTCATCGGTTTGCTCACTGCTATTTTACAGTGGTAAAATGTCCTAATTCACAGCTGCAGAAACTGTCTAGACAAAATCATCTGAAACTTTTATTAGGATCCGGGGTCTAATCCATGTGCAGGGAGTTCTCATTCAGGTTGTGGGATGCTACTTGTTGTATCAGTGAAGATTCGGGTAGTTTAGAGTGTACTAGTTCAAATCATGGTAAGGAAGATCCCTAAAATGAAGATTAAAGATGTTCCTCCTAACCTCATGTCTGGAATATAGTGCTCTAGTCTGCAAGTTCTTTCACATGATATCTTGCTCAAATAAGGGGCTTTGTTTTGCTCTGTTTAGTTTGGAAAGTCATGGTTTTCTTTGTACAGTGCATGATATATTGTGTAGATGTATCATAAGCAGTCAATTGAGCACCTTGTTTGAGTCTCTGAACATCTAGCGCCTTCTGGGGGACAATTGTGGTTCTGCATTCTCACCACACCATCAAATTCAAAACAACTATTTTGCTGATGAACATATTGCTAAAGGTAAACGTCCAAGATGTTTTTACTGATGGTATGCTTTTGTTTATTTGATAAATTAACTGGATTTTAAACATTTTTAAGCAGTAGAGAATACACAAACCCAGAGACTGAAGATCATCAAGCATTAACCTGATCCAATACGTTTTCAGTAATTAATTAACCACACCTGATCTGATCTTTGAGGGCTTGCTGTTATAGATGCGTACTGTATATGGTCTATTCAGTGTCCCCTAATATACCATCGAACAAAAAGAACCCAAATGAACAACATGAAAATTCCAGAAGTTGCCAAACTTTTTTTGCTCTGCATGTAAGTGCAAGATAGAGACATCCTGCAAGTTTCATATCTCAGATCTTCAAAATTGGACTTGCTCATCAAACAAACATCTGATTCCACAGCTGAACTCCTCAGCTCATTAGTAGAGACTTGAAATAAGCTTAAGACGAGAGACGCTCAGACTGTGCAGTGCTGTAGCACTCCAAGAATGTGTTTTGGAAGAGCAGAGATAAACATGTATTAGCCTTGCATCATCGTTTATTTCTTAAGTCTGTGGAAACATGCAGCTGTAAGGCTGAAAGGGATGGAAAAATGGAAACTCAATGGAAAAACAAATTGGAAGAGTTCAAAGGTCAAAGCGGACATTAGAATTAGTAATAAAAGAAAAGGTAACTAACAAAATAGTTTATTAGCTCTGTGACTTGTTGGCTTGGTAAAGCTGATGAACCAAGAGCCGCACGAACCTGTTGCAAGTGTTAACAAGTGTCGAGTCCCGTGAAAGGGGTCCAGACGGAAAGTTTTGTTTTGTGTTTACCTTATAATTAAAGTTGTTGCACGTCTGCAAGTTCCAACTCAAAATAAGCGAGTTTTAGAAACTTGTACATTTAAGGTATCGTTCAGTAAAAACAAAACGCCATCAAAGAAACTTGACAACGAGAAACAAAACCTCACTGCTAGCTAGCGTGTTGGAAGTGTTCTTGCAGAGCAACACAAACTACATGCAGAAGTATAAATGCACGGCAATGCACAAAGAATGCGTCATGGGTCACGCTGATCACTCAACACAAGTATGAACCAGGCTTAATGCTGTGTTTACACCAGACGCGGAACATTTGCGCTATTTACATTTAAATAGACGCGTGGACATTTTGAGTTTACTCCCTTCATTCCTGCATCAAATTCACTTCACAATAGTTTAATGAACTGTTGTCTGTTGTCGGCAAGAGGATTTCCCCTTTGTTCACGTCCCAACAAGAAAAAGGTCCTGATTAGTTAATGCATGGCGAATGTCCGCTGAAGTTCAGATTTTCCAACTCGAGCGATTTGCACAAAGCGGCGTGAGTTGAGTGTTTTGCGCGTGTATCATGCTGCTGGATGTCTATAGGCTAAATTATACTTCTGTGTTGAGAGAACTCTGTAACCCACAGTGCATGTAGAAGTGTATTTACAGTATACTTCTGCATTCTGTTAGTGTTTATCTGACAATAACACTTGTAGCAGGTTCCTCTGTCTTGAATATTTTTTTTGCGGATGTTTTGAGTTGATACTGGAAATGGAAGAAATTGGCAGGAATCTGCAAACATACAACAATTTTAATCATGGAATCCGCAACAAAAAAAATCCATCTGACGCTCCACCATGGGACTTGACACTCTCCTGTAACATTCAGACCAATCACAGCTCTTGTTTTTTTGCTACTACATGTGGTTAAATTTTTTTGAGAGATGCGTGTCCGGCTAGGGTGAAGGGTATTTGACTGTGCAAAGGCACAGCCAGACCTGCTGTGCACTTTTAACGCAGAAGTATAAACCAAACTTAAATACTCTACGACAGGGACCCTCAAATCTGGCCCATGAGATCCACTCTACTCAGAGTTTAGCTCTAATCTGAATTAAACGCACCTAAACCTGCTAATCGATGTCTTCAGGATCTTTAGAAAATCACAGGTAGAGGAGTTTGACCAAACTTGGAGGTAAATTCTGCAGCTCGTTGGCCCTTCAGGCCAAGATTTGAGGAAGCCTGCTGTAGGAGAAGCCTTTTGGAATGTGACTGTATTAATGAGATGTTTGTTTTCTGTTTCTCTCAGGTGGAGAGTGAAAGTAACGTTCTGCAGGACGGCTCTCTGGTTGACCTTTGTGGAGCAACGCTGCTCTGGCGCACCGCTGACGGCCTTTTCCACACCCCCACACAGAAGCACCTGGAGGCCTTGCGGCAGGAGCTGAACGCAGCCCGGCCCCAGTGCCCTGTGGGCCTCAACACACTGGCCTTTCCCAGCATGCAACGCTGCAGTCGTGCCCTGAGCAACGTCCCTGCCCAGGAAGACAAACAGCCCTGGGTCTACCTTGCCTGTGGTCATGTTCATGGCTACCACGACTGGGGCCACCGATCAGAGCGGGAGTCCAATGCCCAAAGAGAGTGCCCCATGTGCAGGGCCGTGGGTCCCTATGTGCCACTCTGGCTCGGATGTGAACCAGCCTTCTACGTAGACACTGGTGCGCCAACACACGTCTTCGTACCTTGTGGCCATGTGTGCTCTGAAAAGTCCACCCGCTATTGGGCAGAGATTCCTTTGCCACATGGCACCCACGCTTTCCACGCTGCCTGTCCTTTCTGTGCTACTCAACTCAACCTGACACAAAAGTGGGCCAAGCTCATCTTTCAGGGGCCTATAGACTGAGAGCGTAGAGGAGGTCATGGGGAACTGGTGGATTGTTGTCTAATTGAAGGGGAAACCAGTATGCTGAAGGACTATTAGTAGGTGTCATTTTTAAGGAGCGACTCAAACCACAAGCTGTGAAGCTGCCCTTGATCTGCTGATGATGGAGAGCAGGTTTCTGTTCAGACAACCGTTGCCTTGGCGTATGACAGGAGGCGTAATTCCATCATCATTTCCTGACCTTTTTGTCTACAGGCCTTCAAGATGTCAGATCACACCAGCATTACCACATCACTCAGGATGTTTAATACAGTTCTCCAGGACACTCCGCTTTAGACCTGAGGTGCTGCATCTGGTTCCTGGTGATTGACTTTCCTGCAAAGTTTTGTTGCTTTAATAATTCTTCCGGTGATTTCCAAAGAACTCCATTATCTGAGCCTAGTGTGTCGGGTTGGAGCCCAAGTTGGAGTCCAAGGAGCAGCAGTGAACATTCATTATTCGTTAAGTAGTTCAGTGTGTGGGGATATTCCCAAAGGTCTGGATCCAATATCCCAAACTCTACTGAGTGCTTCTACAGGAATGGTTGGAGCAGATATTTGGGATCTGCAATACTAAAATGGTTTTCCAAAGATAAAAAGGGCGATTTTAAGTTTTTATGTTATCCTTTATACGAAGAGCTAGCAAGATTAACACTCCTTAATGATTCCACAGGAATGCTGATCAGACACAGTGGAAGCTTCATTTTGAAAATGAATTAGAGGAATTTTTGACATTTTTAGCCTAGTCCTCCTAGTGTTCACCTACTTCAGAGATGTCAAGTGTTTGGAAACTTACGTGTCTTTACATAAAATCTTTAAAGGTATTTTTATTCATACCGGGATAACCGGTAATAAGATTAACAAAGAATGCAGCCAAATATTTTTGGAAATGGCTGTAGAGTTGATAAATAAATGAAGTATTCCTGGTGATGTTTTCCCCTGTCCTAAAAATATTTCGGTACATATATTTTAGCTTCTTTAAATATCACCCATAGATGTTGGTGTACAATTAGAGGAGATCTAAAAAAATAGAGTATTCTGCAATCAAATGTGGATGACGATGATGGACTTTTCTGATATGCAGGAGCTTTTGAGCCTGTGATTCTTTTAATACCCATTTGCATTGGTCAAAAAATCTATTTCCACTTTTTTATAAGCTTGTTATGAGATTAACTTTTATTCCACTATTTTCTTAAAGATTTATACAGAGAAGGTTTCTTATGCCTGAAGACATTTTTACAAGGGTGTCGAGAAGATATTTTAGGCATACTGAAGAGGTATTTTTTTGAACCGCTTGCATTAACAGAGCCTTTTTAACTCACTGAGAAGTATTTTACTACACAAAAGCCCATGTACAGTTTGTTTTAAATCAGATACTAATATATTTATTCAGTTATGTACTTTACCATGCGGTATAGGTGTCTGTATGAATGTATCCGCTTGAACTACATCTGGTCATCACTCTTTTGTAAGGGCATGCTGCATCTGGATACTTAACCAGGCGCTAGTCATGTTTTTTTGTTTAATTCATACACTGTTTCTGGAGAGCCACCTTCCTGCAGATTTCAGTTGCTACCCATATCAAACACACCTGAACCAATTAATTAGGAACTAAACACCACGTGATAATTACAAGCAGGTGTGTTTGATATGGGTTGCAACTGAAATCTGCAGCAAGGTGGCTCTCCAGGAACAGGGTTGGCCACCCCTGCTCTAGGGCAATGGTCTCAAACGCTACAGCTCTGCATAGTTTAGCTCCAACCACCTCCAACTCACACCTGCTTGATAACACCTTGATTAGTTGGATCAGCTGCGTTTAATGAGGGTTGAAGCAAAACTGTGCAAAGCTGCGGCTCTGCAAGAATCAAGCTTGAGACCTGTGCTCAAGGCTTTTGTCTATGTTTGTTTGTTTGTTTGTTTAAAAAAAAAAAAACAAGACTCCCAATGTTATTTTCAGACCCAGAGATGTTAAAGGAACACTGTCATCTTGGATTTCATTTGTAAATAAATTCAATTTATTAGTTTTGATATTCAAGCCGTTTTTGTGGTATACATGCGTTTAGATGGGCGTTTTATTTTATTAAAGTTGTTAAAATTGTCACACCAAATGCAAAATGAACTGGGTTGGGGAGTATATTTACTTGGGCGAAGCTACTGTTTTATTAATGATGCTGGTAAAAGGCTCTCTTCCATGTGGCGTTAAGTTTAAAAATGGCCAAACATGTTTTGAAAATGCCAAAAAAGGAATTTAGGAAAGGGGTTCTTTGTACTTTTTGTCATTTCAAGTTGCAGGGAGCACAATTCATGTGTAAATGATTGTAAATTTCAATTGTGCAAAATTAGGCACAATAAACGTTACACTACAGGACTTCTTAAGTGTTTTGATTTGCAGCTTTGGAACATCAACAATGTTGTGGGAGTTTACTGTGTAAGTTTATTTTTCTATGTGAAAGAGTCGACGTTACTTTGCTGCACACATGCATTACAAGTATCATATTGATCATCTACAATGATGTTTTGATTGTTTAACATGTAAAAGTGCATGTCTTTCTGTTTTTGTTGTTGTTGTTTGTTTGTTTGCAGATTCTAGCAAGGCAGTTAACCCTGTACCATACAGTGGCTGAACAAACTCAGGATTACAGGATTAGTTTTGGGTTGACAAAGGCAAACCAGTGCAGCCAGGCTTTGTTGGTATCAAGACACCCTGATTATCAAATCTGGCTATGATCCAGAGTTCAGGAAGTGCGTGCAGATGTAGGTGCAGCATTAGTAGCAAACAGCCGATAACATGTCTTCAAACAAAGATATTGTCATTGACTTCTTGTCAGAGCATTAGTGCAATTCACAGGCAAAGATAAAGCTTCTGGAAGTGCTTTGAAATGTGCATTTGTTTTTAATGCAATGTTTGTATTTTACAAATGTCACTTTTTGATTTTAAACTCACTGGTTATTGCTTAAATTGCTTATGTCTAATGGATTAAACAATTATAATGCTCCTACTTCTATAATAATAATCCTTAGATGTGGCGTTGTATCATTCCATCATAACAAGTTCATGTCAGCAGCTCCTTTATAAATATATTTACCAGGAAGTTTTTCACAGTATACATAAAAATGCATACAATTTTGAACAAAACAATACAGATATTAATATTATTGAAACTTATAACTTACATTTTGTGGGGTATTTTTTTATTTATTTATTATTATTTTTTTAAAATGTTTGACCTAATCTCAACAGAAATATAAAGATAGGGTATGGTAGTAGTATGGTAATAATATACATACATCACACACACACACACACACACACCAATAGTGTTTAATTTTGACCACTGTTTTGCCAGTGAGGGCATTTGAATTCGAACACAGCAAATGAGAGACGTTTTGAAGTGGGCGGGGCAGAGTCTAGAGAGCAAGCGATTGGTCAGAAGATTCATTAAGAAATGTTTGTTCAAAAATTGTTGATGCATTAGGCAGAAATGACAACCTGCAGGATTAGGATGTTTATACCTTCTAAACGTGAATATTGTCACTGTTTTGGAGGACACTGGCTTGCAGGTATGCTTTATTTTTTTTAAACTGTATATACATTTCATGCCTTTTAAAAGCGCAAAGAATTAAAATAAAAAAATGTATAAAGCAAGATGAAAAGGATCATCCATAAAAGAGAACAGCTAAAAGAATACTGTGTAAATAATTAGGTAACACTTTATAATAACTATGCACTATAAATCATTTATTAAGCGTTAGCAAATAGTGAATTCATTAAAGCATTAACTCTACATTAATAGATGTTAGTCATCAGTTTATAAATGCAGATGCTTTATTCTTGACTTATAAGCGCATTTTTAATGTGTGTAATAATTGTTCTTTCATATTTTGTTATTGATTCATTTTTCATGACTATATGAAGTATTGCATATTTACAAATCAGTTGTATTTTTAGACAAGTTTTTTTTTAAGATTATGCAAAATGAGTTCGTAAATGATTAATAAACTATTTAAATCAACATTTGTTGATTATTATTCAGGCATATATTGGTTAATTAGTATGTTAATAAATACTTAAACTAACAGTTTTGTTACCTAATCTAATGTGAGGACAATATGCCTTATAAATCCCTTATAAATGACAATGAAAGGCTCAGTATCAAATGAACAATAATATTTGCAATCTTATCTAAAAAATAAAATTACTGTGTAGTTTAAACATGGCTAAATAACAGGAGTGTTAAAATATAACATAAAACTGGATTAAACAACAACAATATAATTAACAATATAATATGATACAACATTTTAATGTTATTTAGCTATCTTTAAAGTGCTCAGTCATTTTATTTCACACAAGGCTGCAAATAATTATCTTTCATTTGATATAGGTGCATATGTGTATCTTCAAGTGAATAAAAATTAATAAAGTCATTTATTTTCTTTTTTCCTGTTTAACTGAGCCTTTGGTCATTTATAAAGCAAAAATAGTCCTCACTTTAGATTAGATCACAAAACTGGATAAAGTTGAGTTAAAGTATTTATTAACTTAATAATAATAAGAATTATAAATGTTAATTTGAATAGTTTATTAATCATTTACTTGCGCATTCTGAATGATCCTAAAAACTAGAACCTTCTCTCTAATTACTGCTTTCTAATTAATGCAATACTTCATTTAGTGAAGAAAACATAATTATTATTATTTTTTTCCGGCAGTTAGCTCTCTGCAACTCTCTTATGGTCGCCCACTAAAGCTAAGCAGGGCTGCACCCTGCAGTACCTGGATGGGAGACCACATGGGAAAGCTAGGTTGATGCCGGAAGTGGTGTTAGAGGGGCCAGCAGGGAGCCCAACCTGCGGTCTGTGTGGGTCCTAATACCCACAATATAGTGAAGGGGACGCTATACTGATCAGTGAGCGCCGTCTTTCGGATAAGACATTGAACCGAGGTCCTGACTGGCCTTTGTCCATCATGGCCTCCTAACCCTCCCCATATCATAATTGGCTTCATTACTCTGTCTCCTTTCCACCAATCAGCTGGTGTGCTGTGTACGGTCTGGCGCAAAATGGCTGCCGTCACGTCATCCAGGTGGATGCTGCACACTGGTGGTGGATGAGGAGATTCCCCCCTATGTGTAAAGCGCTTTGAGTGCCTAGAAAAGCGCTATATAAATGTAAGAAATTATTATTATTATTATGAAATACAATCATTAATCACATTATACATCCGCTTATACATTGAGAATAGAGCATTTGTATCTGCAGTTATAAACTACTAACATCTGAGAGTTAATGCTTAACTGATAATGAATTCACTATTTGCTAATGCTCAATAAATTATTTATAGCGTGTAGTCAGTACAAATTGTTACTACTTGGTTTATTTTCCCAGAGATGTGTTGCGGCTGGAAGGGCATCTGCTGCACAAAGACTTGCTGGATAAGTTGGCAGTTCATTCCGCTGTGGCGACCCCAGATTATTAAAGAGAATAAGCCGACAAGAAAATGAATGAATGAACTTAGGTTATGAATTATTGACCCTCGTGTCTTCTGATCTCTTGAGACCTTCGTTTATCTTCAAAACACAAAAGAAGATATTTTCAATTAAATCAGAGAGCTCCCTTATCCTCCATATAGACAGCTACAGGCCTGAGACCCTCATAGTTTAGAAAATGAACCAATAACATTGTCAAAACATTTACGTGACTTCAGTGGTTTAACTGTGATCACACAAAGCTCCAGGAACACATTCATGCGGCAAAAAACTATTTTGTTTGTCTTTTTCGTCGCTCATATTTCTACTCATATTTCCCGTAGTAAATGCGTACCCTGTTCACCCATTTCTTATGCATCAGATCAATTATTTGTACAGTTTTTTTTTTTTTATATTTAAAAAAGTATTATTTTATTATTTTTCTAAAGTATTCTTGGAATTTCTAACACAATCTTACGACAAGTCGTAACTTTTTGATTGAGTGGCTGATTTGTATGAATTCGTACAATCTTATTTGTATGATTTAGTATGATTTGCTCATCCCAAATTGATGGTCAAGTTTAGGGGTGGAATTGGGTGCCACTTCTCCTTTTTAAAATGGTACGTTCTTGTATGACTGAACTATGCGAATTAGTCTAAACTGACAAATGTAAAATACTTACATGAGATCAGGCTTGAATTTATTCTTACAGGTAAACCACTAAAATCACATAAATGTTTTGACAATATTTTTAGTATTTTTTGGTCTTTGAAAGTCTTGGGATTGTCACTATGCGTGAAGGCTAAGAGAGCTCCGGGATTTCATCTAAAATATCTTCATTTGTGTTCAGAAGATGAACAAAGGTCTTGGGATTGAAACGACAGAGTGAGTAACCCTAATAACATACATTTTTATTTTTGATTGAACAAATCCTTTGAATTGCGGATGTGTATAAAAATAGACCGAAAATTTAAATAAAATTAAACGCAATGGTTATTGCTAAAATTGCTTATGTCGAATGGATTACACATAATTATAATGCTCCTACTTCTATAATAATAATCCTTAGATGTGGCGTTGTATCATTTCATGATTACAAGTTCATGTCAGCAGCTCCTTTATAAATATATTTACCAGGAAGTTTTTCACAGTAAAAATACATAAAAATGAGTATTATGTATCAAAATCAAAAGATTTTGATTCTACAATAAAATTTTTTTTAGACATTTAATATATAATATAAATATGGGTGTCTAGTTAAATACAAGAATACAATACAGATAATAATATTAATGAAACATAACTCATTTTGGCATTGTATTGGGAAAAAAGCTTCTGCAGCTCTCAAAACATCAGAGTTTTGTGTAAGCTTTTAGAGCAGAGAACTGTTTTTCATATGTTCGAGCGTGAATAAAGCTGAGTTAAGCTGACTGCCAACATCACAGAAGAAAATCACACAAGACAAAGACAAATGAACGCTGATATTATTTTCCTTTTTAGCTTGTAAAGATAATTTTAGGCTACTGTTCTTTTTCATGCTTTAACCACAGCAATATTAAAATGTTTAGATCCGTCATCAAAGTTATAGGACAGTGCTTGCTAATGAATGCTAAATCCATTACACTGATTTCAGGCCTGTACAGAGCGTCTGTGTGCTTCCTCCTACTCCCCAGTTGCTCTTCCATTACATCATCAATCCCATTATATGAAGTTCATTTCAGAATGAACTTTTTGAAGATAATGCTTAAAAGACTGGCTGCCAAAATACAAAAATCATCAACACAGATCTGATGCTGCGAGATATATAACCAATCTGAAAGATTATTTAAATTACGATCATTAAACACGATTAAAAATGCTTACAACTTCCACTCGTTCACATTTCTTCACTGAAGCCACTTTATGCAATAATCATTCATGAGCGCAAGAGGGCGCTGTTATCAAATCTACTGACGTGGAAATATTTCACAACGCACTGATGACAACTCGTGAGCTAAAGATGACGTGTTAACTTGAATAAATGAATAAAAATGAAGTACTTGTCTTTTTAGTACAATTACTGAAATGAAGCAAACGTTACCAGACAATTGATAAAATTAAATAATGTTAAAAAATTGAATGCCCATTCAACAACAACAAAAAAACAATTGTATTAATTGCATACTGGCATCATGGTGACGTAGTGGGTAGCACAATCGCCTCACAGCAAGAAGGTCGCTGTTTGCATTTCTTTGTGGAGTTTGCATGTTCTCCCTTTGTTCGCGTGTGTTTCCTGCTCCGGTTTCTTCCACAGTCCAAAGACATGAGGTATATGTGAATTGGGTAATTCACATATAGCTCACATTGGTTAATTGTCTGTAGTGTGAATGGGTGTGTATGGATGTTTCCTGGTGATGGATTGCAGCTGGAAGGGGATCTGCTGCGTAAAACATATGCTGGATAAGTTGGTGGTTCATTCCGCTGTGGCAACTCCCTGATTAATAAAGAGACTAAGCTGAAAAGAAAAATGAATGAATAAATGTGTAGTATAGTCAATCGTATTAATTCATAAATTCTTCTTCAGCTTAGTCCCTTATTTATCAGTGGACGCCACAGCGGAATGAACCGCGAAAATTGTATTATAATATTTGTATATATAAAAGTATTTACAGCTATAATGAACGTTAGCATACTGTAGTTTTTAACATCTGATAATTTAGTAAAACAACTAACACACACTACAGTATTTACTAGACAGTAAAGTGTGTATTGTAGTAGAAAAGTACATTCTTGGGCTATTTGTACACAAAGAGCACGGACACATTATTTAAGCTACCCCTGAAAACTTTTTGGTTGATTTTGGATTTTTATACACAACCTAATTAGTATTAAAATTAAGTAATTTAAAATAAAAGTTAGGCTACTTGTAAAATGTTTCTTTTTTTTTTTAACAACAGTTGGTCAATAGATAAAGTTGACGTCATATTGTGGGTTTTCTTAAAACTTTTGATGGGTTTTTTCCACAATTTATGCTGACATAGCAGTCAAAATAGGTCAAATGAGAGTATAGTGTCAAAAATTCAGGGGGGTGGGGATGGAGGGTAGTTATTTTTCTAACCACCCCTGGCTACGGGCCTGCACAGAGATGCTTGAAAATCCCCTTCCAGAACCTGTTCATTCACTGTTCCTCACTGGTGTAATGATCTTCACTTGATACAAATTGATACAATTGATACAAACTGCTGAATCCCTAACATTCAAAATGTACCTTAAAACTTCTAATAAAAAAAAAGAACTATTTTCTTCATTCCGCCCTACTATAGCTTGTATTTTTCTATTAGAAACATTGTATTAGTAGCACTCAATATAAATATTTTCTCTTTAAAATGATTCTCTTGGTGTCTTCCTATTGTAAGTCTGCCATATGACTAAACGTAAAAGTAATTAAAATGGAGAAAGATTTTGAAAGGGTAGCATTATAACAGAAGCCTAAAATGTATTTAGCATAATAAAACAGCTCTGCTAAACCGAAAAGTTGGACTGTGTCATAATAAAGGCTTGACTGTTTTTGTGCTGAGTCGCTCGTCTCTCATCAGTAATTGTTTCAACATTCAACAACTTTCAACTTTACTCTATTGATACTACCATGATAATAAGAGTTGAATACTTTAACTTATCCATCAACATGATTTCTCCAGGAGTCCTGTAGGACTGTGTTTCTCAGCCACGTTCCTGGAGGACCACCAACAAAGCATGTTTTGGATGTTTTCTTTGTCTGTCACACCCATTGCAGGCCTTACAGTCTGCTAATGATCAGAATCAGGTGTGCTGGATAAGGAGACATGGAAAATGCACAGAGCAGGTGGTCCTCCAGGAACGTGGTTGAGAAACACTGCTGTAGGATGTAATGAAGACCAGAACTCCCATAATTGTACACTCACGTTGACACGACGTTATTAAAATAGGCTTTTGTTTGTCTTGAAAATGCACGCTGCAAGAATTTCATACTGTGCCTTTAAGTGGGAGTGTTATAAATGAACGAGATTTTTAATGTTAAAACTGTTGAAGTCAATGGCTGCTGCTTTATAACTTTTAGTAAATAGACAATTTGCAAGAAACTATACCTTTAAGTAGGCTTGGGGCTGTTTTATTGCTTTTTTAACAAGAACTACACTTTATTAGGTACACCTTACTAGTACCGGGTTGGACATGGCACGTTATCCTGCTGGAAGTGGCCATCAGAAGATGGGTACACTGTGGTCAAAAAGGGATGGACATGGTCAGCAACAATACTCAGGTAGGCTGTGGTGTTGACACAGTGCTCAATTGGTACTTATGTGCCCAAAGTGTGCCAAGAAAATATCCCCCACACCATTAAACTACCACCAGCCTGAACTGTTGATACAAGGCAGGATGGATCCATGCTTTCATGTTTTTGATGCTCAATTCTGACCCTACCATCCAAATGTGCAGCAGAAATCGAGACTCATCAGACCAGGCAATATTTTCCAATCTTCAGTTGTCCAATTTTGCTAAGCCTGTGTCAATTGTAGCCTCAGTTTCCTGCTCTTAGCTGACAAGAGTGGCGCCTGGTGTGGTCTTCTGCTGCTGTAGCCCTTCTGCCTCAAGGTTCGAAGGGTTGTGTGTTCAGAGATGCTCTTCTGCTTACCTCGATTGTAACAAGTAATTATTTGAGCTACTGTTGCCATCATTTTCATTCAGTTTAGGCCCTTATTGATCAGGGGTTACCACTTCAAAAAGGTTAAAGTGACATTTAAAGGCTTAACTAGGTTAATTAGGTTAACTCGGCAGGTTAGGGTAATTAGGCAATTTATTGTATACTGATGGTTTGTTCTGTAGACTATTGAAAAAAATTGCTTTAAGGGGCTAATAATTTTAACCTTAAAATGGCTTTTAAAAAATGTTAATCTGCTTTTATTCTAGCTGAAATAAAACAAATAAGACTTTCTCCAGAAGAAAAAAATATTATCAGATATACTGTGGAAATTTCCTTGCTCTGTCAAACATAATTTGTGAAATATTTAAAAAAGAAAAACAACGTTAAAGGAGGGCTTATAATTCTGACTTCAACTGTATATTAACTGTTTTTCTAGTTCAAGACTTCTAGAAATCACATTTATATTAATTATAATCTCACCATAAAGAAAGGTTTGCTTTTTGTAAACATGCATTCGTGAATGTAAAATAAATTTGATAATAAAACAAGCATCTTTTCAAGAGCGATCCTTAACATAGCACAAAAATCACAGGTTAGCAAGATAAGGAAAATGTTTATGAAGTATTAAGAGCACTGTAAACTTCCACATTTTTCCAAAAATGTTGAATATATTGGCAGGAGCAAAATAAATGTAAAACTGTTTTAGTAAAGCATTCACAAAAGCAGCAATTTAACTTAATTAACTTAAATTAAATGAACTTAATTTAATTCAATATCCATATTCATTTTAATTCCATTGTTTGCAGGGTAAACTATGAATTCATTTGGGGCTGGATAGGTGACCTCCTCCTTGCTAATCTAAAAATAAATGTAAAGATCCCATTTTAAAATTAATATAATTACAAAAAATGGAAAAATAAACACTGTTTTTTTAACTCTATACATTTACTCAATGGCTCATCTGCAGCTGTGCGTGTTTCCGGTTTCCAACTCGCTGTGCATTTGAATTCCACCAAAATGTGAAAGTGCTTAGAATAATGGCAGCCGCATTATCCATCAAACACTGATGACATATTCGTCCCTTTTATATGCGCTCTCTCTGCAAATAAGGGCATATAAAAGGATTTAGATTTTGAGCATGCCATTTAGCTGCTTTGAAAGGGAAGATCAGTGGGATGCCATGACTGCTAATTAACATTTCCTCCTGTAGATGCAGTGGAGATGGGATGTGTCTCGGTCCCACTCTACGCTGCCTTTCCAAATGACAGTCATCGTAGTAAAGGTGACAGAAAGCTCGTTTGGAAATCTCGGCTTGGCTTGCCCTCATTTAAGAGGGTTTATTAAAAATGACATAATGTCTGCATTTGTGATGAAGCTTACGGCTTGTCTTTTGCGACTCCTGTGCCATGTTATTTTGTAACGAGCTGAATTCTAAAGTGTGATGTAATATATGTCTCACTATAATGCCGGGTCGCAACCACAACAATGTTTTTAGGGGGTTTTCACCTCTTATTTGGATAGGACAGTGGAGATTTCAGATAGGAAAGCATTGGGAGCAGAGAGATGGAATTCATCTAGAGTCAGGACTCGAAATTGGGTCACCGTGAGCACTTAACCACTAGGCTATTGGTACTGACGACCACAACAATTTATTATTAGAATGACAAAAAGCTTTGAAGGTGCTGTATGTATGTTTCTGACTCTTCTAAAGCAAAAAAATACCAGTGATAAGCAATTTGGCTGTTTGCACCAGACGAAATACGACAGAAATTTAAACAAAGCCATTCAGAAGCACAGAATATGCACCCATTCACGAAATTGTAAGGTTTATTGTTTAAATAATACATATTAAACCTCTGTAACATTATTAAATGTTAATAATGTTCAATAAAAAAAGTTCTATAGCGTGCCTTAGCTTTTATTTAGGACACGGTTTAAATCAGCCTTCATGGTTTCCGCTACATTCCTTCTTCCATGGTGGGACGCCATGCCAAAATTCATCCCGCCACGGCTACATTACAGCTTCTTGTTAAAAACAATTTTTTTTTTTTACCAGCGGGAAATAATCGCACCAAGACGTTTCTGTAACTGCATTGTGCTGCGCGTCATTTGTTTAACCCTTTAAGGTTATGTGCTGACTGACTGGCTGGCTTACTGACAGGTGTGTTATACGTGAGGCCAGCAAACATGACGTATAGCCATTTCACTTTACTTCAGGACGCATTAATATCGCTCTGTAGGTCTATTAGAGACATTCATAAATATTCCCTAGCAAATCTAATAATGTTGGACACATACTCGTTACATAAACGCACTAAATCGCACTTCACCAGCGTTTATTTGAGAGCGCACAAGAAGATCTGCATGCTCTTGAAGCGGCTTATATTTAAGGAGCATGCAAGAAGTTTTGTGCACAAGCAGAGGATAGCACAGGTAGTTGGTAGACCTGTGTAAAAAAAGGCCTGCCACCACAGCAGGAAAAAATCCTAGAGGAAACACTGGCCTTGTTGGACATCAATCTGGCAACCTGTGCTTGCATTTGTTTTGATCCAGGAATGCACTACCTAGTTCAACCACTGGTTGTCAAACTTACATACTGTACCTTTAAAGGTATAGTCTGCCCAAGAATGAAAATTCTGTTGAGAACAAAAGAAGATATACACTCAAAAAATGACTTACTGAGCACAAATTGATTATTTATGTTTGTATTATGTGTCTCATGTTTTTCTCTCTATCACCCCAGTTCACTTCCTTGTTTTTACTGCTGTTCCTGACAGGCTGGTTCACATTCACTTGCAGCAACCAATCCCGACAATGGCTTATGCAAATTGGTTCCTGTGTTACAACTTTGTCCCGGTCCTAGCCGATTAGATCACATTAGCTTCCTATATCTTCTTTGTCTGACTGCAGTTTGTCTTTTTTGAGTTGATTTATTGTTTTTTGTGCTAATTGATTGATCAATTCCGACAGAGCTTATATCCTCATTTTCTTCAGTTTTGTTGTAGATATATTGTTTGTCTTCATCTTTATTTACATTCGGTTGTCATTTTGGTTTAGTCACTGTCTGTTCTTATCTGTGTGTGATCATTCATTCTCTTTCGACAGTGGTTCAGTAGAAAGACTGGTAGGTAAGTAGGTCATGTGACATACATAGGAGTTCAACTGTCTAGAGCAGTAGTCACCAAACTTGTTCCTGGAGGGCCGGTGTCCTGCAGATTTTAGCTACAACCCTAATCAAACACACCTGAACAAGCTAATCAAGGTCTACTAGGTATACTTAAAACATCCAGGCAGGTGTGTTGAGGGTAGTTGGTGCTAAACTCTGCAGGGACACCGGCCCTCCAGGAACGAGATTGGTGACCCCTGGTCTAGAGATACACTAGGGACGGGGATGAGAGCCAACCCATGTATTTTTGGTTTAGTGCCAATTCTATTTTTGAACCCTTACTACTCTTGGCCCTTAAAGAAAATAGTGAAGGGGATGGGCTTCAAACTTTACCCTTAAGAAATGGGACAGGACCTGACAGCACCAGCACACATCATTATATGTCATCATGCTCTCTTACTTCATATGAGATGAACGATCACGACTGCTGTAGTTATTCCAGTTTCGTTATTTTTTTGGTATTTATCTTCAGGAAATCACGGAAAGTAACGATATCATGTTATCGTATCAATATAGTTTAGCAATAAGTAATAAGTAACTATACTGTGCAAAAGGTAAATCACAGACACTAGACTTTTCTGACAGGGTATTCGAGTGTCATTGAGTGACAGAATGTTGTGGGACTACTATACAGGAGTTATTATTATAGATTATAGATAGCGAAACTTAGCGTTTTATATTTTATTTTTTAAAAGCATGACAGTAAAACACAAACGTTTTTATGAATGAATTAAAACATGCTTGTTTGTTGTAAAAATTCATAATGACAAAAAATTAAAATCATTTGTGCATCTCCTGACTCTTGTGTGCAGCCATGTTGCTGTTGTAGATGATGTATTCTGTGAAATTTTTCTTACCCTTTGGTTTTGAGTGTGGTCCTGAAAAATCTCCCTTTCAAGAGTTATCTAGCTCTTCCTCTTAGCCCTACGCCTTAAGCAAAGGTCAAGGCCTAAGGGGCAGAATAAGGATTGGGCCTATTTTACATATATATTTTTTGTTTATTAGACTAGATTACAGGGGATTTGACATTAGTAAGACTGTTTATGTTTTGATTGTTTCTTTGCTTTAGTATGTTTTGTTTCTTTTAGCCAGTCTTTCTAAATTCTGTTTTGTTTTGGTTGTTGATTGTGAATAGCTCACTAGCTGCTTCACTAATCACCACCTGTAATAAATCACATTGTTTAAACAACTTATTTAAAATGAATTGAAAAAACACAATTGTTAAGGTTTGTTTGATTTTGTGTTAAATCTACCTAAGTTTGTAAAAACGATTAAGTTAACTTAATTGTTTGTTAACTTAAAAATTAGGAACCCTAATTTTTTTACATGTTCCTTTAAATGCTGCCTAACAGTGATGGATGAGCTAGCCAAATTAAATTAAAGAAGGTGGGGTTTCCTATTCACAGAAGCAGAGCATAAAGCACCAAGAGTTAAACAGAGCGAAGTAAGACTTTTAAGTCAAACATTTAGGGCTCTATTTTGACGGTCCATGTGCAAAACGGAAAGCCCAGGGCGCAAACGCATTCAGGGTGTGTCAGAATCCATATGTGCTAATATGAGGAGGGGAAAATCCACTTTGCGCCATGGCGCATGGTCTAAAAGGGTTGAGTTTATTTTCTTAATGAGTTATAGGTGTGTTTTAAAAATAAACCAATCAGAGTCTCATCTCCCATTCCCTTTAAGAGCCAGCTGCGTCGCGCCATAAGCGCATTTGCCATTTACATGACATAAAGTAAGTTCACTTTCGCTTTTGCTCTAGTGGATAGGGAAACCTTTACGCAATTAGCCTATAAATAATTAATTTAATTTGTTAAGCGTAAAGATTTGTTTCAAAACTATTTTTAAATTCAGTTCTAATTTTCAGCAAACGAATAAATGAACAATAATAACTAAGTGCGTTTAAAAACCTGAGTTATATTCAAATACACCTGC